>NC_134087.1:126828956-127131986 GCF_000715075.1 Nicotiana tabacum
ATATATATATATATATATATATATATATATATATCACACACCTTGAAATGAACTCTGAGATCCGAACCCCTAGCTTTGCAAGCTGATACAAGAATACAACCCCAAATCATAATATTAGAAAACTAAATAAACCACCATATAAAACACTCTAAATAATGTTACAAAAATCATGAGCCTTGCAACTTAAATGTGTCTTATCATATTGAGTACTCACATTTTGTGGGGTTCTCTGGTTCCCTTGAATACTTCCCCTAAATAAAAAGCAAAAGGATTAAAGCACGAATCAATGGGAGGATTCGAAAGTTTTAACTCATTGACTTACCATGGTTGCCGTTGATGCTGCTACGCTCCAGCAGCTGCTGATACAGATGTCTTTTCGCTGCTAGGGCTTTCGTGCATGTAATGGTATATTATAGGGTTTTAATTAATTCAGCTGGGTATATTTTTACTAGGCCTTTTGGAGTATTTGGGCCTTTAACTTGTGCTAGGCTTTCTTTCTTTTATGGGGAAGTTATAAGGGATCTTTACGCAAATAGCCGTCCATATTCATTGTTTATTTTTTCTAGCTATATATATTGATTATATATAATTATATATATATAATACATAAATTATGCATATATTATACCTTCGCCGACTATTTTTAGTTTAAGCGATTGGGTGGACGGCTATTTGGGTTAATTCTTCAAAGTTTTATAATATAGAGACCCATTTGTAAAACTCGTTTTCATGATATACCTAAGTTTTGAAATTACATCAAATCTATATTTATATCTATCTGTGCTATATTAAAAGTACGAAAGCACTTAGCGAAATATTATTCACCCTTTTTTGTCCTTTAAAATAAATTTTATATTGGACAAAATTTTTATTTGAATTAAATTCCTAATATTTAGGACTTTTAAATGGCTAAAATTTTACATATTGCTTCTTTCCTTATTTAACTATGAAAGAGGTTTTCAATTAAATATTTCCCTTATATAAACTTCTTTTAATATTCCTACCCAATCACTTGCAATTCTCTTCTGTTAACTTTTGACATTTAATAATAATAGATTTTTATCTAGCTATACTATAATAGAAACCTATCTACCATCTTTATTTAGACTTTTTATTAATTACTTTGTATATCTACATTTAATTATATACAAAACTATTAAAAGGAAAACAATTCAAGATCTCTTAATTTTAGCATGTTAGTTACACGACGCTCACCTACCATTTCCAATAACCCTCCTACATTTAAGATTTTTGTTTCTTTTTTCTCCCTTTCTTAATAATCACCTAAATCTCTCTTTTATTTTTATAATAAACCCACCCCTAAATTTCTGATTCTTTTCCTTTTTCCAAAGGTTTTCAAATCCAATTCTCTATTTCTTACTAATCACCCAAAATCTCTATTTCTTATTGATACAATGCAGACGAAATTCAGAATAATTGCTCTAGAATCAGGTTGTAGGTAAGTTTTGAATCTTGTATTCTTGTAACATAATTTTTCAAAAATGTATCGCAGTTGTATTATAATTGTATATATATATATATATATATATATATATATATATATATATATATATATATATATATACATAATTGTTGCAGGAATTGTATGACAAATATATGATAATTGTATATTCATTGTACATTGTTACGAGTAGTTATACGTTCGAGACGAATTTCACAGTTTGTATCTCAAATATATGATAATTGTATATTAATTTATTAGTATTGTATCAGGTATTATTTTGGGTATTAATGTACTAGATACAAGTTAGAAACAATTGTGATACAAGTATGATACAATTATATTTTAGGCATTGATGTACCTGATACAATTCAAATACAATTATGATATAATTATCAGACAATTCCTGAATAATTCGTCATTTTCAGTATTGTCCAATCTTCTAGCAAAAGAACGATACAATTGATGATTCTTTAATAATATAAAGTTGTCGGCAATGGTGGGAAGAGAGAAGATGGAGATTTTGGGCGTAGATTAAGGGATTTTGATGTAAAAAAAGGAGAGAGAAGAGGAGATGGGAAAAAAAGGAAAGGATATAATTGAATCTCTTAATTGAAGGCACTAATAATGGGGCGGGAGCCTTTTAAGGAGCAATGTATACAATTTATAAGAAAAACCTAGATACTTATTAAAAACTACAAAATAAAGAAAACATAGGTAAATAAGTATCTAATACAGTATATCTAGGTAAAACCCCCATAAAAATAAGCACTTTTAACTTCCGAAAAATTGGATTGTCCGGGCATTCTTTAACTTCAACATGACTTCTTTTAAAAAGGAAATGGAGTCTTATCTTTTTGAATAAAAAGGTCAATTCTAGAAAAGTTAAAAATGGAATATTGTAAAATAGACTTCAAAATTTTTAATGTTTAGATCAACTAAAGTTTAATATATTATTGGTGATTTTAATTTTATCTTGTAGATAAATATAATTTATCCAACATAGAATTACTTTTTAAATAAATAACTTAACTATTGAATCTAAATATAAATTAAGATTTGCTTCTTTTTAAAATTGCAATATGTAACCGTATATGCTTTCAAATTTTGTGATTTGAATTTTAATCTAATGATTATTAGTTTGTCTATTTCATCATTCACGAGTCAATTTTCGAACCAATAAAAACTATAATTAACATCTCAGTATATATATGAACTATAATTTATTTCATATTATATTGAACTCCTTTCCTACTCAAAATATCTTTTTCTTTATCGATTTATGTATTGTAGTATTTGAAAACAACGCTCAATAAGCTGAACAAATAACTAAGAAAATAGTTAGAGAGAGAGAGAGTTTAGTGGTTGAGAAAAGTTAATAACAATAACGATTCTTTAACACAAAAATCAAAAAAAAAATAGTGATCATTGATTTACCATTTAAAAATAGAATATGATTGGAAAAACAATAATTATTGAATATTTGAAATTTGGCACAAGCTAGCATTAACAATGCAATTCAACAAAATATTTTACTGTGTGACAAATAATTAAGTCACTTAATTAACTAATTAGCAAAATAATCCAACTCGACTCTTTTAATAATTCATCAAAAATTATTTTTCAAATTGACATAAATAGGGTACATAACTTGTGCCCTTGAGAAGAGAAACGGCAGCGTAAAAAATTAAAAAACAAGAGATAAGTTATAATATAATATTAAGAGTCAAATTTATTAAATTGCTATTCATTAATTAATTCAACACTCTTCACTCTCTTAGATTATATTTTATACCTCAAATACAAATTTTTAATATAATATTTATATGATTTTTAAAAAGTATATATTAATTGAGTTGGGTGCACGCGCAACGCGCGTAACATAAGACTAGTACTCTAAAAATGGTCGACGATATAGTTCCCCTATCGATTGGTTCGTGCTCGAGAGGCTAGGTTGTATGGTACTAATTTGGTAAAGAATGTCTTGGATAAGGTAAAGTTGATTCAGGAGCGACTTTGCACATTAGTTCAAGTAGAAGAGTTACACGGATAAAAAAGCGCGTGATTTGTTATTTATGGTGGTCGAGAAGGTACATTTGAAAGTATAAGGGTATCATGAGATTCACTAGAAGAGGGAAGTTGAGTACGAGGTTTTGGAGCGAGTTGGCGAGGTTGCATATAGACTTGATTTGCGTCCTAGCCTATTAGCAGTTCATCAGGCATCTCACGTGTCTATGCTCCGGAGGTACCATGCCGACAAGTCCCACGTGTTGGATTATATCACAATTCAAATGGATGAGAGTGAGTTACGAGGAGGAGCTGATTGTCATTGTTGATAGGCAAGTTTGAAGGTTGAGGTTTAAGGAGATTTCATCTATGAAGGTTCAGTGGAGGGGTCAGCCAGTCAAAGAGGCGAATTGGAAGACTGAGGAGGACATACGTAGTAGATATCCATACTTATTTGGCACTTTAGGTATGATTTTGAACCCGTTCGAGGACAAACACTTATTTTAGAGGTGGAGAATATAAAGGTTCAACCGGACGTTTTGCTTTCTAGAATCCTATTCCACTAGCTATTTAAGACTTCTAGTGTGTGTTTTTCCTATTTTATGACTTGTAGGGCGACTGGTTTTATTTTGAAAGGTTTCAAGTTGAATTCGGAACATTTAGTTCCATAATAGTGGCCCAAGGTGGCCGAGTTTGACTTAAGTTAACACTTTGAGTAAACGACCTCAAAATGGGAATTTGAAGGTTCCAATAGGTTCGTATGGTAATTTTAAAATTTGGCATATATTCGGATCTAATCTCGGGTGGACCGCGAGCGTTTCAACGCTTATTGATAAAATTGGCATTTTGAAGGTTTTAGAGTTTTTAAGTTTGACTTGAAGTGGACTTTGGTTGATATCGGATCCCGTTTGGCATGTTGACATGGAGTAGGTTCATTTATCCATATTGGCATTGTGTGTGAAATTTGGTATTATTCCTAGTTGTCTAAGTATGATTCGTCGTGTTCGGAGCTAGTTGGAAGAAGTTTGAAGTTTATAAGTTGGGTAGTTAGTTTGCGGTGTGATTCTTGGTTGCAATGTTATTTTATATGTTCCGAGGCCTTGAATAGGTCCGGATTATGTTTATGGACTTGTTGGTATAAATGGGAGGGAGAGGGGTCCCGGGTGGCTCGGGTGAGTTTTGGACCACCTAGAACAATGTTAAAGTTGGCAGATTTTTGCTGGTGCTCTTCGCGATTGCGAAGGTGGTCCCGCGATCGTGAAGAAGGAATTTGGAATGGAGCAGTGGTTGCTCTTCGGGGAAGCGAAGCAGGCCTAACGAACGCGATGGATGACCTGGTTCCTCTTCGTGAATGTGGAGGTGCCTTCGCGAACGCGAAGAAGGAATGGGCTGGCAGACTTTGGCCTTCACGAACGCGGCTGTGTGTCCACGGACACGAAGGGTTGACTAAGGGTGTTCTTTGCGAACGTATCTTGGCAATTGCAAATGCAAAGAAGGAGACCTTGGCAGGGGAAGCATTGTCCTTCGCGATCGCTGTTATACCTCATTTTAACCGGGTCAAATTAGAGTATAACATATTGGTAATTCCTGAATTAATTATTAATTAAAGAGTCGCCACCTAATTGTTTTAAAGGTGAATTAGGACACCTATTTTAAACAAGATAATGTAAAGTTAAAATCCATTAAAATCTATTAAATATGAGAGATTCTAAGGTAAGGGTTCAGATTAACTTAAGGGGAAGGTGTGAGGCACACCTCAAAATCCCATAAGACGCGGTTACCTTCCGGACTTAGTATAATTTAACTAATGCTTTGTAAGACTGTTAGACTAGAAGAGTTAAAATATTTCACAAAATATTATACGTCATTTGATAACTCCAATTTAATTTTAGGATTTTAACTGCAAAAAGACACTGGACGAAAATGCCCAAAGGCTTTAATTAAAAATTGTAAAGGCTTGAAGTTAAGAATAGTTAAGAAACAAATGCATTTTTTATTTGTTTAAAGCTCTAATAGATAAACAAAGCATGATATTGATTTACAAGATAGTTAGCTTGAGTATTGCAAAAAGAATACTCAGTAGGGGCAAAATTCTAATTGGACTAAAACTAGGATCAACCCATATTGACTTAACCATTATTCAGTTAAACTAATTTCATAAGCACTACTTAGACAGGTAGGTGTTGTTGGGATAACTAATTCAATTTTAACTGTATTGGTTACCCTTACACGTTCATGCAAGAATTAACTAAGAGTGATAGTAAACAAAATATATAAAAAGCAGTTAATAGAAAATAAAATGTCGAATAACAATGATAATCCAACCCCTTTCTAGGGATGACCAAAATTAACTTTGGCATTTTTCTTGCGTCTATCCCACACGAATAATCAGGTCTATGAAGGAGAAATATGGTAGAGGAAACGCAGCAGCGACGACTTCATGGCAACAACGAGTCTCGCATTGAGACTCAAAAAATTGCTCCAAAGTGTATATGTAAACAAGATAAAAAGGGAAATAGAGATTAGAAGGAGAAGTCTGAATCTTAACATCATGTATAAAAATCAAAACACAAAGAAAGTTTAGACAGAACACTACTCTTCAATGGCTAAAACAAAGATGACTATCCTAGTTAATACTTATTAGGCGTATACAATCAGTAAGGTAATAGAGCCAAGATTCTTTTACGAAATAAAGGGAAAATTACTATTCAAGGATTTCATACAATCTTTCACCGTCAAATATCAAAGGAAAGCTTTAACAGAAAATTCATATACAAGTCTTTACAACTAAATGACTAAAATTGACGAGAATCAGATTTTTATGACATGCTACTCTAAACAATAAATTATTAAACAAGTTTATGCTTAAACACTTATGTTGTACATATCAGTGAAGACATACTTGTTTTTCATAAAGTAGATATGGTAAATTTCCAATCCATTTCGTCACTGGCTAACTGATATCCTAAGTGCACTGTCTCTAACATAACATAGGCTTAAACCATGATTTTAAATTCATTCACTATGCAGAAAGAATATATCTAGCATAGAGATACATAAAAGAGTCATGGGCATGCATGATATCCGACAATGTATAAACACAGAAGAACACAGTCATATATCACCAATTTGGACATATATTTTACTCAAATGGACATGATTTTACCAATAAATAGTGTTAAAAAAATAAAAATATTCCCTATGACAGGTATTAGATTCAAGGTGTCTTCAACAAAATAATTAGATTCACAATCCTAATAAGCATGCTTTCAAAAGTACATCTATATTAGTGTTTTATACACCATATCTTAAACACAGAAAGAGTACATTTTCATCCTACCATATTTATGTAATAAATCAGAGAACCATTCCTAAAACATGATTTCTAAATAAAATCTTAATATATAACTTTTGCAAAATACACATTCAAATCAAGATCTTAATAATACAAAAAACACATTTAAACTTAACCATTTTCTTTTTTTATAATTTCGAAAACAATCCAAATGAAGAATCTACAATATAATTTCTATGTAGAGAAACAAACTAAATCATACATCTTAGACATAAACCAAACACTTACTCGTGATATAAAGAAAGAAAAGTAGGAAGAACAGATTTTAAAATTATTGACCTTTTTAGAGGCAGTGAACTAGAACTTTGAGATTTCAGATCTACTCCCTCCACGTAACAAGATTGAAACTTTGTTTTAGCGAACTAAATAGAGACAGATTAAAGAAGAGAATTACTTGTTGACTCGATTTTGCCGTGTTCTAACTATTTTTTGAGGATTCCCAGATGATCTTTCGGCTGGAGAGTTGAGGAGTATTTATAGGAGAAAACTAGGGTTTTGGAAGCGGGAATTGAAAGATCCATTTGAAATTCAAAATTGCTCGTTCAAGATTCATCCAAATTGTGACAGAAAGAAGATCAACAAAATCGTCCTCTTGCTTCAGAGAACTAGCGATTTGGTCAACTTTGATACAAAAGTTTTCGGCTTTTCATTGAATATGCAATAGAGAGAATGAAGAATTTGACGAAAATAGTGAAAGTGAGTTGGAATTTTGTCCAAGAGAGGAAAGGGGTGGGCGGCTGCACAGAGAGATTGAGATTTCAAAACCCTAGCAAGTCTAAATACTATTAGGTCTAAATCTTAAGAAAGGAGGATCATTGGATCATTCTAATTTTAATCCTACGGTCGAGATAAGAGCTTCTGGAGGATTCTTTTAGATGGGCTAGGCAGATTGGGCTTCCGTTGGGCTTAAATGAAAATATGATAAATTATATTTGGGCTCATTAGTTTTCAAAAGGAATTTTACTACGTGGGCTAATCATTTTGGCAGACTTTGGAGTCATCTATAAAAATGGGTTATCCTTTGAGCCTAATTTGATGCCATTTTCTTTCTTCTTATTAATTTCTTTGTGCTTCCTTTGTCTTGATAATTTGGACATAATACAATAATATGATAGACATATAGATTATTCAAAATATATAGTTAGTTTATATAAAGAAAATATAATATTTTTAATATTAATGGCAATATTAATAATAATAATTATGGTACTAATAGTAACAAATAAACTACTACTACTACTACTAACAATAATAATAATAATAATAATAATAATAATAATAATAATAACAGTAATAATAATAATAATATTGTTAATAGTGATATTAATCCTAAAAGTAATATAATTATAATAATGGCAGTAATAACCATAAAATAAATAATAATACACTATTAGAGCATTAATGACCAGGAAACGCAAGGAAATTAAGTAGAAAAAAGGTGGGACAAAATTGGATGTCAACAATCGCGATGATGCTTCCGCGATCTTGATGAAGGATGTCTGGGCAGATTATAAGTTTTAATACGGGACTTAGGCTTATTTCTGTCACGATCCCAAATACCGGTCGTGATGGCGCCTACAACACTACTAGGCAAGCCAACTAATCAATTAACCATAACCCTTTTTCCTTTAACATTTAAGCCATTTTTCTAACACAAGTTTTGAATACCAAATTTTGTTATAAGCGTTAAAGCAACAAAAGATATGCGGAAAGTCAAAATAATAGGAAAACTACACAGCCTCATCAACCTGGTGTCACGAGTCTAGAGCCTCTAGTACAAGTCTGAATACCTACTACATCAATAGTCTAGAAAAATGCGGAAAGATAACAAGATAGGAGGGAGAAAACAGGGTTGCGGACGCCATGCAGCTACCTCGAAATCTCCGGCAATGCTGAATCAGCTGAAGGCCCTCACTCGACCGCTCGGGCACCTAGATCTGCACACAAGTTGCAGGGAGTAACGTGAGTATGCCAACTCAGTAAGTAACTAAGGTAAATAAGGATTGAAAGTAGTGACGAGCAGTTCAAAAACATATAACTGAATAATCAACAGAATAACAGATCAACTTTACCGTTTAAAATCAGTTTCGTCATAAAATCAACATTTCCAGTTTAAAACATTCGAAATCAGATACTTAGAAATATATATATCCAACTGAGGCTTATTAGAAAGGAGAGTGAAATCAGGGAAAACATCACAACAGGGCCCCTCGGGCAAGGAATCACTCAGAATATGGCCCCTTGGGCAGCCTCTCAGTCACTCGTGACTCAACTCTCGTCACTTGGTACTCACTCTCAGCACTCGGCTCCTGAATATCTCACAATAATAGAAATCATAGTAGTCGTTGCGGCGTGCAGCCCGATCTATAATTTATAGTCGACTATGTTCACTGGGGGTGTACAAACTCCGGAGGGGCTCTTACAGCCCAAGCGTCATATCGCTGAGGCGCATAGCCCGATCCAATATATGTATCATTGTGGCGTGCAGCCCGATCCATATGAGTATCGCTGCGGCGTGCAACCCGATCCATAATATATACATATAATATCCTCATTGTTTGGTTCTCAACCTCTCTCAGTCCCTAACCTTACAGCCTCTCGGGCATAACAATAAAACTTAAGGAACTCGCCCCGAACAGTCCTCACAATTAGAAGTAGAGTGATAAAACCAGTCTTAAACTTTTAAATTGGTAAAACATGACTGAGGATATGCTTTTAGCAAATAAAGTGAGAAAAATAGTAAAATACCCCTAAGGGTCTCAACAGGTCGGCATAGGGCCCCAAACATGGCATACAACCCAAACTATAAAATAAATAGCTAAAGTACGGATGTGACGACCTAAAAGGTCATCACTTGTGTTGCAAGTGAATTCAGAGTTCTGAGGCCTAAAAACCTCCTTTTTACCTCACCTTGATTTGCGTGCGTGGTCCGGACCTATATCCGGAAAGCCTTCTGAAGGTGTTGGTTTATGTTTAGTCAACAATGGCATGCCAATTAGAAGAGTTGGTGGAAAGAGTTGGTGTGGATGCTAGGAGGAAGCTTCCTCCTTTGATGTCACCCATGACATCAAGAGGAGGTAGTTTGATGTCACCAATGACATCAAGAGGAGGTCTTTACCTCTATAAATAGATGCACTCCTTCATTTGTAGAAACCATCCCAAAAATAATACAACACATTGTAGTGAGTAGAGAGTTAAGAGAGAAATTCTCTTAAGTGTAATTGGGAACTCTCTCCTTCCTTTGTTAATATTAAAAAGGCAACTGTTCTCTGGTGGACGTAGGATTATTTTGATCCGAACCACGTTAAATCTTGTGTTCTTTCTTTTACGTTTCCTCTAACAATTGGTATCAGAGCAATAAGATTCTTTAACGATCCAAGGAGGAAGAACAAGCAAAGATGAGTCCCATGAAGTTTGAAATTGATAGATTTAGTAGACGCAACAACTTCAATATCTGGAAGATCCAGATGATGGCGTTACTGCGGAGGGAAGGTTCAATCCATGCTATTGATGGAAAGTATCCTAAGGATATATCAACTCCCGACAAGGAGAAGATTGAAGGGGATGCATTGAGTGCAATCCAACTATCCCTTGCACCTAACGTGCTTTGTGAAGTGAGTACGGATACCGAAGAGACGGCCAAACAGTTATGGGAAAAGCTAGAAGGGCTATACCAAGACCGATCAGTGACAACAAGGATGTTGTTACAATGGCGTCTTCACACATTTAATATGGGGTCAGGTACTTCGTTACAAGATCATTTAGATGCGTTCAATAAACTTGTCATGGACTTATAGATTGCAGGAATTAAAAAGGAAGAGGAGCCGCTTGCATGTGCTTTGCTATTTTCATTGACTTCAGGATATCGTGATATTGAGAATTTAATGATGTATAGCAAGGAGTCTATCAATCTTGAGCAAGTGCGGCAGGCACTTAACTCTAGTGATGTGCGGAGGCACATTGAAGGAGATAGAGATGACCAGGCAAGTGGGCTCTTTTGTGAGAGGCCGGACTAGCCAACAGGGAAAGAGCAAATCAAAGCACAGATCAGAGTCTCATGTGAACAAGAAGAATACAGAGTGTTGGGGTTGTGGCAAGAAGGGGCACTTTGAACGAGACTGCCCAATGTCAAAGTCCAAGGAAAAGGCAAGTGCATCCACAGTTGAACAAGTACATGATTTTGATAATGATTATGTACTAACAACATCGTGTAATAATAATAGTAGTTATGGAAACAGATGGGTGTTAGACTCTACTTGCACTCTGCATATGACGTTCCAAAAAGACTGGTTTAGCAGCTATGAGAAAAGTGGAGGAACCGTAGTAATGGGCAATAATGCAACTTGTGCAATAGTTGGCATTGGCTCAGTTCGGGTTCGCTGCCATGATGGAGTCGTGAGGACTATTACACAAGTCCGTCATGTTCCTGATATGAAGAAGAATTTGATCTCCCTGAGTACTCTGGATGAACAAGGCTACAGGTACATGAGCGAAGCAGGAACTATAAAGGTGACTAAAGGTTCTTTAGTCATGCTGAAAGGCAAGCTGGAGAATGGCCTTTACACATTGGTCGGAAGCACCATTGTTGGCTCTCAAATGCATCTACAGTGCAGTTATCTAATGATGACAAGGCAAGACTATGGCACATGAGATTGGGTCATATGAGTGCACGTGGACTAGAGATGTTGAGCAATCGTAACCTTTTGGAAGGTGAGAAGATCATTACACTTGACTTCTGTGAGCACTGCGTTCTAGGGAAGCAAAAGAAGGTCAGCTTCAGCACTGGCAAACACAAGACAAGAGGAGTGCTAGACTACATCCATTTTGATTTATGGGGTCCCTCTAAACTTCCATCAAAGGGCAAAAAGAGGTATCTTCTCACTTTTATTAATGATTTCTCACGAAAGGTTTGAGTGCATTTTTTGAAGGAAAAAAGTGATGCTTTTGAAGAATTTAAAGAGTGGAAGATTTTGGTTGAAAATCAAATGGAGCGGAAAATCAAGTATCTTCGCACAGACAATGGCTTGGAGTTTTGCAATGAAGAGTTTAATGAATTCTGCAAGGTTCATGGGATCTCAAGACATAGGACTGTCAGGCATACCCCACAGCAGAATGGAGTTGCCGAGAGAATGAACAGAACTCTTCTTGAAAAGGCTCGTTGTATGCTCCTACAAGCCAAAATGTCCAAAGTATTTTGGGCTGAAGCAGTTCACACTACTGCTCATATTGTCAATCGATCTCCAGCATCGGCAATTGACTTTAAGACTCCGAATGAGGTATGGTCAGGTGAACCCTCTAACTATTCATACTTACGAGTATTTGGGTGTCCAGCTTATTATCACGTTAATGAAGGAAAGCTTGAACCAAGGGCTAAGAAGGCCATATTCGTAGGGTATGTGGATGGAGTAAAAGGGTACAAACTTTGGTGTTTGTCTTTACTCAAATTTATAGTTAGTAGAGATGTCACCTTTGATGAATCCTCTATACTTGATCCCCGTAAAGTTTCCGTGGAGTTTTCAGGAAACAAGAACGACGAGCAGATGGAGCTTCCGGTGGAGCTTGCCAAGGAAAAAGATCAAGAGACTCAAGTTAAAGATGAGTCAGAAGATGTGGACCTTGAAGAAATTTCTGTCAATGAACCATACATAATTGCAAAGGGGAGGGAGAAGAGGCAGACACGAGAACCGGAATGCCTTATAGATCAAGCAAACTTGATTGCATATGCGTTCGTAGCTGCACAAGAAGAGATTAAGGATCTGGAGCCCTCCTCGTATATTGAAGCAACTTCTTGCAAGGATGCTGCACAATGGCGGTTAGCCATGACTGAAGAGATGGAGTCTCTTCACAAGAATCAGACATGGGTCTTAGTGAAAAGACAAAAGGGGAAAAGGACAGTTGGATGCAAGTGGGTCTACCGAAAGAAAGAGGGAATTCCTGAAGTGGAATATGCTAGGTTCAAGGCGAGATTGGTTGCAAAAGGATTCAGTCAGAAGGAGGGAATTGACTACAATGAGATTTTCTCTCCAGTCGTGAAATATAGATCAATTCGCGTGCTACTAGCATTGGTTGCCCAATTTGACTTGGAGCTTCAACAGCTTGATGTCAAAACTGCTTTCTTACACGGTGATCTAGAAGAGACAATCTATATGGATCAGCTTGAAGGTTTCCTAGCTGAGGGAAAACAAGATCATGTATGCCAACTAAAGAAGTCTTTGTATGGTTTGAAGCAATCCCCTAGACAGTGGTACAAGAGGTTTGATGCATTCATGACTACACATGAATTCTCAAGGAGTGCATTTGATAGCTGTGTGTATCACAAGAAGATGTCTGGTAACTCAATGATTTATTTATTGTTGTATGTTGATGCTATGCTTATTGCTGCTAACAACATTACAGATATAAATGCTTTGAAGAAACTGTTGAGTAAGAAATTTGACATGAAGGATTTAGGAGCTGCAAAGAAAATCCTTGGTATGGAGATTTCAAGAGAAGACGGTGTTGTACATCTTTCTCAGAAGAGGTATATTGAAAGGGTTCTCAAGAGATTCAATATGCATACGTGCAAGCCTGTAAGTACACCATTAGCTCCTCATTTTAAACTTTCAGAGTTACAAATGCCTCAGTCCGAGGATGAGGTGGAGCATATGTCAAAGATTCCTTATGCCAGTGCAGTTGGTAGCATTATGTATGCTATGGTATGCACACGTCCAGATATTGCTCAATCTGTAAGTGTGGTAAGTAGATACATGTCCCGCCCAAGAAAGAGGCATTGGGAAGCTGTCAAGTGGATATTGAGATATCTCAAAGGAGCTTCTAGTGTTGGTCTGACCTTTCGAAAATGTGGTGGAGGTATTTCAATTCTCGGTTATGTAAATTCTGACTATGCAGGAGATCTTGACAGAAGAAGGTCCACAACTGGATACATCTTTACCCTCGTTGGCAGTGTCGTTAGTTGGAAGTCGACTCTGCAGTCGATTGCCGCTTTGTCTATGATAGAAGCAGAATACATGGAAGCAGTGGAGGCGGTGAAGGAAGCTATCTGGTTGAAAGGTTTAGTAGCGGAATTGAGTTTGGTTCAGCTGGAATCAACTCTTAGATGTGATAGTCAGAGTGCTATTCATCTAATGAAAAATCAGAGATTTCATGAGCGCACTAAACACATTGATGTCAGATTTCATTTTATTCGAGATATTATTGAAGAGGGAACTATCAAGGTCGTAAAGGTTATCACAGACGATAATGCTGCAGATATATTGACCAAGATAGTCCCACTCGCTAAGTTTGCACACTGCAAGGACTTGGCAGGGGTGTGCATCAACTGATGCAACTCCGAAGAGAACAGTTGTTAGGTGGAGGTGGTATGTTCAACAATGATTTGATTCTTCTTGTTTCATACAACGGGGTTTCCCAGTAAGCTTAAACGTTTTGGCCAGAGTTGTTCACACGCACGCTCGAAATGCAAACCAAGGTGGATATTGAAGGTGTTGGTTTATGTTTAGTCAACAATGGCATGCCAATTGGAAGAGTTGGTGGAAAGAGTTGGTGTGGATGCTAGGAGGAAGCTTCCTCCTTTGATGTCACCCATGACATCAAGAGGAGGTAGTTTGATGTCACCAATGACATCTAGAGGAGGTCTTTACCTCTATAAATAGATGCACTCCTTCATTTGTAGAAACCATCCCAAAAATAATACAACACATTGTAGTGAGTAAAGAGTTAAAAGAGAAATTCTCTTAAGTGTAATTGGGAACTCTCCCCTTCCTTTGTTAATATTAAAAAGGCAACTGTTCTCTGGTGGACGTAGGATTATTTTGATCCGAACCACGTTAAATCTTGTGTTCTTTCTTTTACGTTTCCGCTAACACCTTCTATGTGAAAATATGAGAAATAGAAATTTCTAGAGTTAAAAATTTGATTATGGTTGACTTTGGTTAATATTTTGAGCAAACAAACCCGGATCCGTGTTCCGACGATCCCGAAAGGTCTGCAGTAAAATATGGGACTTGGGAGTATGCCCCGAAATGAATTTCGAGGTCCCAAGCCTTAGAAATTAATTTTTGAAAGAAATTATTTTACTGAGTGATCTAAGAAATAAAGAAAAGAATTAATGTTTGAAACCATTTTTATCGGGCCCGTATTTTGGTTTCGGAGCCCGGTACAAACTTGTTATAACATTTGAAAGATAACTGTGAAGTTTGGTGAAAAACGGAGTTTATTTGACGTGAGTTGGACTTCCGATTGAAGAGTTATGAACATTGAGAGTTCTTGACGAAAATGTTGAGTTTTGAGTTTAATTCATGATTTTACATGTTATTTTGATGTTGTGATCGCACGAGTAGGTCCATATGATGATTTTGAGTTAGTATGCACATTTGGTTTGGAGTCCCGAGGGCTCGAGTGACTTTCGGATAAATTCCGGGGTGTATTAGGCTTAAAACATGGCTATTGGAGGTTCAGAGAAGTGCAAATCTCTGAAAGTGCAGTCCACACTGGTTTTTATGCTGTCCACACTGGTGACTGTACGAATGTAGTTGATTTTGTGCGGTCCGCACAGGTTCACTGGTGACTGTGCAGCCACAGTCGATTTTGTGCGGTCCACATATGGCATCTGAGAGTAGTATATTTAGACGGTATTTTCAGTTATTTTTCATTTTTCAAAACCCCAAAAACATAAGAGACGATTTTTCAAACAACCTTTCTTCTCCAAAACATTGGTAAGTGATTTCTAACTCGTTTTCTTCAATCATTAACATCTTTTAACATGATTTTAACTCAAAATCAATGATTTTCATGGGGGAAATTGGGTGTTTGGGTAGAACCTAGGTTTTTCAAAATTGGGGATTTGGACCTCGATTTGAGGTCCGATTTCAAAACAAATTATATATTTGAGTTCGTGGGGGAATGGGTAATTGGATTTTGGTTCGAACCTCGGGTTTTGACCATGTGGGTCCGGGGGTAATTTTTGACTTTTTGGGTAAAACTTTGGAAAATTCATTTTCATGCATTCAAATTGATCCATTTAGCGTTTATTGATGTAATTAAGTAACTTGTGACTAGATATGAGCGAATTTGTGGTGGAATCAAGGGGTAAAACTATAAATGAAACGTGAATTGTGTTCGTGGTATCGAGGTAAGTGTTTGGTCTAACCTTAGCTTGAGGGATTAGGAGTCGAGTTCTATTTGCTATGTGGTAATTATTGAGTACGACGTACATGCATGGTGACGAGTATCTATACGTTGGTGTCTAGCATGCCCATGAATCTTATATTGTGATTATCATGACTTCATTGTATCTTTCATGCCTTGGTAATGGTTTATACTTGTTGTGTAAAGTTTGTGGAAGGAATTGTGACCTATGAACATTGAGGGGCGTTGGCTCAAGTTGTATAAAGAATTGTGAAAGTGTAAGTGATAATTAAACCTCTAGAGCATTGGCTCGAGTTATGAGGTGAATTGTGAAGCAAAAGTGAGAAAGATAAGAGATCATTATGTTTCGCCCTTGCCGGGCTATTGTTGATTTATTCGTTAACTCCCTTGCCGGGATATTGTGGTTATTGATGATGTTCCCTTGCCGGAATTTATTTGTTGAATTGTTGTTCCCTTGTCGGGATCTTTATTGCAATTTCATTTATTTCCTTGCCCTATTGTTTGTGATTATTGTTTGGGTGAGGAAGAGAGTTAAAGCACGAAGGGTGATGCCGTACATTTTTTGTTTTGTGAGGAAAGAGTATAAAGCACGAAGGGTAATGCCATGTATTATTGTAAGGAAAGAGTGTAAAGCACGAAGGGTGATGTCGTGCCGCATGATGTATTATTCCATGCCGATTTTATTAATTATATGGTGAGGAAAGAGAGTAAAAGCATGAAGGGTGATGCCATGCACATTTTTATTATATGATTGCTTTGGTGAGGACGAGAGTAAAAGCACGAAGGGTGATGCCGTGCAAATTTTTATTATATGATTGCTTCGGTGAGAACGAGAGTAAAAGCACGAAGGGTGATGCCGTGTATTTATTGATTTCTGATTCTTTGTTGATATCCGAGTTATGTTGTTTCTTTCGTTTATTTGATGTCTTTCTATTCGGAACTGTTATCTCCCCCACAGCATGCTCCCCATCCCATTTTGTCTGGTTATTTCTGTATTTCTTTTCCGTTGTATATATTTGAACTACACATGTTTATTTTGTATTCTGGTCCTAGCCTCATCACTACTTCGCCGAGGTTAGGCTAGACACTTACCAGCAAATGGGGTCAGTTGTGTTGATACTATACTCTGCACTATGTGCAGATCCCGGAGCAGCTTTGGGACCATAGTGTGGAGGCTACCTTCAGTCCACGCGGAGATTCAAGGTAGACCTGCAGGTGTTCGAAGGCCCTGACATCCCCCTCTATCCCTATTTTCTGTTTCATTTTCCTTGTACTCAGAAACAGTGTACTGTTCTTTCTTCAGACTTTGTATGTAGCAATCTTAGACAGTCTGTGACACTGTGACACCAGGTTTTGGGTGGTTAAGGCTTAAGTATTTGTAATAGATACAGTTTTCATATATTTTATTGTTGCTTTCCGCTTAAATTTGAATTTCTGTTGTTATCACGTTATCGCCTTATAATTTGTTAACCAGAAATAATTGGACATTGAGGTAAGTAGTTAAAGGTTTGGCTTGCCTAGCTTACATTAGTAGTCGCCATCACGATCCCCGAGGGTGGGAAAAAAATTCGGGTCATGACAATGGAATATCATAAGGTTCCAAATCAAATACGGGACTTAATAGTCGCTACGGGATGCACCAAGTCACCATCCCTACCGGTGCATGCCCACATGCTCGTCACCTAGCATGTGCGTCACCGTATGTATCAAAACAAGTCAAATACCGGGGTTTGTACCCTCAATTCAAGATTTACAATGATTACTTACCTCAAACCGGTGAAAATACTACTTTGCGATGCCTTTGCCCTTCGAATCTGCCTCCACGCACGTCGAATCTATCCAAAATCAGAACGAGGACGTCAAAATATGCCTAGGGAACGAAGCCCAAGCGACAACAACAACGACCTAGTGAAATCCCACTAGTGGGGTCTGGGGAGGGTAGTGTGTACGCAGACCTTACCCCTACCCCGAAGGAGTAGAAAGGCTGTTTCCGAAGGGACCTCGGCTCAAGAAGACAAAATACAAAAGAAGACAATATTAGTAACACCACCGGGATAATATGAAACAAATATGACAAATAGAAACAGAAATCAAGAAGAATGATACAAAGCAAGGCAAAAGCAAAATAGTATCCCTACCAAACTAGTCTCACAACGATATTGTATAAGACAAGACTCAACTACCTCCTAACCTACAACCCTAATACTCGACCTCCACATGTTCCTATCAAGTGCCATGTCCTCGGAAATCTGAAGTCTCGTCATATCCTGCCTAATCACCTCCCCCAATACTTCTTAGGCCGCCCTCTACCTCTTCCCGTGCCCTCCACAACCAGACGTTCGCACCTCCTTACCGAAGCATTCGTGCTTCTCTTCTGAACATGCCTAAACCATCTAAGCCTTGCTTCCCGCATCTTGTCATCAATGGGAGCCACATATACCTTTTCCCGAATATCAACATTCCTAATCTTATCCATCCTAGTATGCCCGCACATCCACCTCAACATCCTCATTTCCGCTACCTCCATCCTATGGATATGAGATTTCTTAACCGGCCAACACTCAGCCCCATACATCATGGCTGGCCTGACCACCGCTTTATAGTACTTACCTTTGAGTATCAGTGACACTCTCTTGTCACACAATACTCTAGATGTTAATCTCCACTTCATCCATCCTACCCCAATATGGTGTGTAACATCCTCGTCGATCTCCCCTCCCCCCTGGATAACCGACCCAAGGTACTTGAAGCTACCTCTACTCGGGATGACCTATGATTCCAGCCTCACATCCATGCCCTCTTCCCTCTACTCAGCACTGAACTTACATTCCAGGTATTGCGTCTTTGTCCTACTAAGCTTGAAACCTTTAGATTCAAGAGCCTGCCTCCAAACCTCCAGCCTCTCGTTAACACCAGTTCGCGACTCATCAATCTGAACTATGTCATCGACGAATAGCATGCACCATGGCACATCCCCTTGAATGTGATGTGTTAACGCGTCCACCACTAAGGCGAATAGGAACCAACTGAGCGGAGAACCTTGGTGTAACCCCATAACAACCGAAAAATCCTCAGAGTCACCTCCAAGCAAAAAATCAAATAATGCCAAGAATCCCGAAATTACCAAAACCTGACCCCCGGACCCACGTCTTGGAATTCAATAAACTTTACATCAACGGAATCCTTATCCTCCCACGAGTCTATACATACCAAGAACACTGAAATCGGAGTCCAAATGACCCCTCAAATCCCCATTTAAAGGCCTCTTAAACTCAAGCCCTAATCCCCAATTTTTAGCCCTTTAATTCCTTTAATTACAGCCTTAATCCATGAAATACTATCATAGAAATGAGTTTTAGGTCCAAAATCCTTACCTTAATGAAGTCTCCTTGGTTTCTCTCTTCGAAATCGCCCAAAGCTCCAAAATTCGTGCTTACAAGTGAAGAAACCCTCTGAAAATCGCGAAGGAGAAAATATAACATTCTGGCCCTAGTCATTTCTGCATCCGCGGTACTTCAACTGCATCTTCGGTCAATGAGCCATTTCTGCGATTTTCATTTAACTCAGCCAAAACCGCATCTGCGCCTTCGTAGGTGTGGTCCCCACAACCGCATTTATGGTTCTTGCCTCCCGGGTATTTATCCGCTTCTGCGATCACCTTTTTCGCATCTACGACATCGCACCTGCGGTCCAAAATCTGCAGGTGCGGAAACACCAGAAGCAGCAAAAATCTGCAACTTCACAAGTCACAAACCTCTCCGTCAACCATCCGAAATCACCCCGAGGCCCCCGAGACCTCAACCAAAAGCACCAACATATCCTAATACCCTGTTCAAACTTGTTCCAATCATCAAAACACCTCAAACAACATCAAATCACCCAAAACACATCAGATTCAAGCCAAACTTTCTAAAATCTTCCCAAATTCCGCTTTTGCTAAAAAACCCAATCAAACCACGTCCGAATGACCTGAAAATTTGCACACACATTCCAAATGACCCAATGGAACTACTACAACTCTCGAAATTCCATTCCGACCCCTATATCAAAATCTCGCCTACCAACCAAAAATCGCCAAAATCTCAACTTCGCCAATTCAAGTCTAAACCTACTCCGAACCTCCAAAACCCATTCCGATCACGCTCCTAAGTCACAAATCACCTCCCGAAGCTAACCAAACCCTCAGAATTCACTTTCGAGCCCTCTAACACATACGTCTACGTCCGGTTGACTTTTTCCAACTTAAGCTTTTCTTAAAACAGACTAAGTGTCTCAAACCTTACCAAAATCATTCCGGATTCGATTCGACAAACCCGATACCACATAACACAGATAAACAAAGCATAAAAAAGTAGAAATGGGGGAAACAGAGCGGTAACCCATGAGACGACTGGCCGGGTCATCATATCCTCCCCAACTTAAACAAACGTTCATCCTCGAACGAGTCAAGAAACATAACTGAAGCCTCAAACAAGTGAGGATATCTACTCTGCATCTCCCACTCGGTCTCCCAGGTAGCCTCATCCATGGGTGAAACCTTTAACAGAACCTTCTCACCAACCATGTAGGACACATCTCGAACCTTCCTGTCAGTATAACTCTTTTGCCTCGACTGTGCTGTACGAAGCCTCTCCTAAATCACTTTCACCTTCTCCAAAGCATCCTACACCAAATCAGTCTCCAATAGCATAGCCTCACCGGGCTCGAACCAACCAACTGGAGATCTACACCACCTCTCATACAAAGCCTCATATGGAGCCATCTGAATACTCGACTGGTAGCTGTTGTTATAAGCAAACTCTGTAAGTGGTAGAAACTGATCCCATGACCCTCCGAAATCAATGACACAAGCACGCAACATGTCCTCCAATATCTGAATAGTGCGCTCGGACTGCCCGTTCGTCTGAAGGTGAAAAGCTATGCTCAATTCGACCTGTGTACCCAACTCTCGCTGCACAGACCTCCAAAACTGCGACGTAAACTGAGTGCCCCTATCTGAAATGATGGAAACCAGGACACCATGCAACCGAACAATCTCCCGGATATAGATCTCTGCCAACCGCTCTGAAGAATATGTAGTACACACTAGAATGAAGTGCGCGGATTTGGTCGGCCGATCCACAATCACCCAAATATCATCGAACTTCCTCAAAGTCAACGGAAGTCCAACAACGAAGTCCATAGTGATCCTCTCCCACTTCCACTCGGGAATATCCATCTGCTGTAGCAAGCCACCCGGTCTCTAATGCTCATATTTCACCTGCTCACAATTGAGACACCGAGCTACAAATCCCACAATGTCTTTCTTCATTCTTCTCCACCAATAGTGCTGCCTCAAATCCTGATACATCTTCGCGACCTGGATGAATGGAATACCGCGAGCTATGGGCCTCCTCTAGAATCAACTCCCAAAGCCCATCAAAATTGGGCACACAAATCCAGCCCTACACCCTCAACACCCCATCATTTCCAATAGTCACATTTCTAGCGTCGTCATGCTGAACTCTGTCCTTAAGGACGAGCAAGTGCGGATCATCATATTGGTGCTCTCTGATGCGATCATATAAGGAAGACCAAGAAACCACACAAGCCAATACCCGACTAGGCTCCGAAATATCTAGCCTCATGAACCGATTGGCCAAGGCTTGAACATCAACTGCAAAAGGTCTCTCCCCAACTGGAATATATGCCAAACTCCCCATACTCACTGCTTTTTCGGCTCAAAGCATCGACCACCACATTGGCCTTTCCCGGATGATACAATATTGTGATATCATAATCCTTAAGCAACTCCAACCATCTCCGCGGTCTCAAATTGAGATCCTTCTGTTTGAACAAGTGCTGGAGGCTACGATGATCAATAAACACCTCACAAGACATACCATACAAGTAATGCCTCCAAATCTTCAACGCGTGAACTATGGCAGCCAACTCCAAATCATGAACGAGGTAGTTCTTCTCATGGGGCTTCAACTGACAAGAAACATAAGCAATAACTCTACCCTCCTGCATCAACACACAACCAATCCCAACTCTCAAAGCATCACAATACACGATATATGAACCTGAAGCTGATGGCAAAACTAGCACTAGAGCTGTGGTTAAAGCTGTCTTGAGCTTCTGAAAGCTCTCCCCACACTCGTCCGACCATACAAATGAAGAACCCTTCTGAGTCAACTTGGTCAAAGGCGATGCGATAGATGAGAATCCCTGAACAAACCAGTGATAATAGCCTGCCAAGCCAAGAAAGTTGCGAATCTCTGTGGCTGAGGACGGTTTGGGCCAACTTTGAACTGCCTCTATTTTCTTCGGATCAACCTGAGTACCCTCGCTGGACACCACGTGCCCCAAGAAAGCCACTAAATTGAGCCAAAACTCACATTTGGAGAATTTTGCATAAAGTTTCTCCTCCCTCAATCTCTGCAACATAACTCTCAAATGCTCCGCGTGTTCCTCCTAACTACGTGAATACACCAGAATATCATCAATGAAGACTATGACAAACGAGTCAAGATAAGGCCGGAACACACTGTTCATCAAATGCATGAACGCTGCTGGGGCATTGGTCAGCCCGAAAGACATCACCAACAACTCATAATGACCATATCGGGTCCTAAAAGCTGTCTTAAGAATATCCGAGTCCCTGATCTTCAACTGGTGATAACCTGAATGGAGATCAATCTTGGTGAATACCCTCGCTCCCTGGCACTGGCCGAATAAATCATCAATGCGAGGCAAAGGATACTTATTCTTAACTGTTACCTTGTTCAATTACCTATAATCAATGCACGTCTTCATAGTGCCATCCTTCTTCTTCACAAATAGAACCGACGCACCCCAAGATGACACACTAGGCCGAATGAACCCCTTATCAAAGAGTTCTTAAAGCTGTTCTTTTAATTCCTTCAACTCCACTGGTGCCATACAATACAACGGAATAGAAATGGGTTGAGTGCCCGGCACCAGGTCAATACCAAAATCAATGTCCCTATCAGGTGGCATGCCCGGCAGGTCTGCAGGAAACACATCGGGAAAATTCCTCACAACTAGAACAGAATCAATACTGGGAGTCTCAGCTCTGACATCCCTCACAAAGGCTAGATACGAAAGACAAACCTTCCCAACCATACGCTGGGCTTTCAAGAATGAGATCACTCTACTGGGAACATAATCAGTCAAACCTCGCCACTCAATCCGTGGCACACCCGGTATAGCCAATGTGACTATCTTAACATGCCAGTCCAGAATAGCACGAAACGGAGATAGCTAGTCCATGCCCAAAATGATATCGAAATCCACCATACACAGTAATAAAAGATCAACTCGGGTCTCCAAACCCCCAATAGTCACCACACACGACCGATACACACGGTCTACAATAACAGTATCGCCCACTGGAGTAGATACATGAACAGGTGGAACAAGAGACTCACGGGATGCATCCAAATAACGGGCAAAGTATGATGACACATAAGAAAAGGTGGAACTGGGATCAAGTAATACAGAGGCATCTCTGTGGCAAACTGAAATAATACCTGAAATCACAGCATCTGAAGCAACAACATCTGATCTACCCGAGAGAGCATAGAAACGAGCCTGACCACCACCTGATCGACCTCCCCCTCTAGGGAGGCCTCTGGCCGACTGACCTCTACCCCTAGCTGGCTGAGCGGGTGGTGAAGTAACTGGAGCAGAAGTCGAGGGCTGATCCCTCTACTGAGACTGACTATCACGAAGATAAGGACACTGCCTCCTCATATGCAAAAACTCTCCACACTCATAACAACTCCTTGGTGCTGGAGATGGGGACTAAAGGGAACCCTTGGCACCAGAGTGACCAGTAGAAGGACCTGGCATGGAAGAACCCTGCACTGATGGAGCACAGGATGAACTCTAGGCTAAGAGGGCACTGAGTGATGAGTAGCCCTGATGAGAACTGTGAGAATTATGACCCGATGATGCCCCACGATACCCTGGGCGAGCTGAATGAGCCTGCCTAAAGGGACGACCTCTGCCCTACTGGAACTGACCCCTCGAAGGAGCACCACTAAAGCTACCAGATCCCTGAGGCCTTTTGGCCTCCCTCTCCTCTCGCTCCTGGTGGCGAACCGACTCAATCTCACGGGCAATGTCAACAACCTTCTCAAAAGTAGCATCTGTCACCCTCTCCCTAGTCATGAGAATCCGAAGCTGATATGTGAGACCATAAACAAACTTCATAATCCTCTCTCGATCTGTGGGAACCAACCAAACAACATGTCGAGCTAACTTAGAGAACTGCATCTCATATTGCGTCACAGTCATCTCTCCCTAACGCAACTGCTCGAACTACCTGCGTAGCTCCTCTCGGCGAGACTGTGGCACATATTTCTCTAGAAAGAGAACAGAGAACTACTGCCAAGTAAGGGGAGCTGCACCAACAGGCCTACACCTCTCATACGCCTCCCATCAAATGAAGGCATCCCTAGAAAACTGAAAGCTATTAAATGCCACACCACTAGTCTCTAGAATCCCTGCTATACGAAGCATCCTCTAGCACTTATCCAAGAAACCCTGGGCATCCTCGCCCTCTACACCGCTGAATGTCGGAGGCTGGAGTCTACTAAACCTCTCAAGTCGACACTACTCGTCATCCGGCATAACTGGTACCACAAACTCCTGAGCTGGTGCAACCGGCTGGGCTGGAGGCGCCCCTAGTGTCTGGAGTCCCTGCACAACTTGCTCAGGTGTGCGAGCAACAAGAGTCTGGGTGCCTCCCCTGTCCTGAGAAGTGGCTACGGCCGTAGTAAGTGAAACCGCTTGAGCCAAACCAGTACACACTGATAAGATCTAAGCTAAAGCCTCCTGAAGGCCTGGAATCACAATGGGCACAGCTGGTACTGTTGTAGTGTCCACAATTGGGACCTGATCCTAAACAGGGGCAGCTGGTGGATCTGCAGGTGCTGCCCTAGCTGCTCTGCCCCTACCATGGCCTCGACCGCATCCTCGGCCTCTGGTGGAACTGGTGGTCGTCCACCCCGCCCGGTAGCTTGTGTCCTCACTATCTGTGAGAGAATCGAATAATAGAAATTTAGTATTCGGATCAACAAGTTCGCACAATAAGAATTTCAAGAATATGAAGAATTTTTCTAAAGGTTCTGCAGCCTCTCGAGGATAAATACAGACATCTCCGTACCGATCCGCGAGACTCTACTAAATTGGCTCATGACTCGCGAGACCTGTGTAACCTAGGCTCTGATACCAACTTGTCACGACCCCAAATACCGGTCGTGATGGCGCCTATCACACTACTAAGCAAGCCAACTAATCAATTAACCATAACCCTTTTTCCTTTAACATTTAAGAAATTTTTCTAACACAAGTTTTGAATACCAAGTTTCGTTATAAGCGTTAAAGCAACAAAAGATATGCGGAAAGTTAAAATAACAGGAAAATTACACAGCCCTATAAACCTAGAGTCACGAGTATAGAGCCTCTAATACAAGTCTGAATACCTACTACATCAATAGTCTAGAAAAATGCAGAAAGATAACAAGATAGGATGTAGAAAATAGGGCTGCAGACGCCATGCAGCTACCTCAAAATCTCTGGCAACGCTGAATCAGCTGAAGGCCCTCACTCAGCTGCTCGGGCACCTGGATATGCACACAAGGTGTAGAGAGTAACGTGAGTATGCCAACTCAGTAAGTAACTAAGGTAAATAAGGACTAAAAGTAGTGACGAGCAATTCAAAAACATATAACTAAATAATCAACAGAATAACAGATCAACTTTACCGTTTAAAATCGGTTTCGTCATAAAATCAACATTTCCAATTTAAAACATTCGAAATCAGATACTTAACAATATATATATCCAACTGAGGCTTATTAGAAAGGAGAGTGAAATCAGGGAAAACATCACAATAGGGCCCCTCGGGCATGGAATCACTCAGAATATGGCCTCTCGGGCAGCCTCTCAGTCAATCATGACTCAACTCTCGTCACTCGGTACTCACTTTCAGTACTCGGCTCCTTAATATCTCATAATAATAGAAATCATAGTAACCGATGCGACATGCAGCCTGATCCGTAATTTATAGTCGACTACTCTCACTGGTGGTGTACAGACTCTAGAGGGGCTCCTATATCCCAAGTGTCATATCGCTGCGGCGTGCATCCCGATCCAATATATATATCGCTGTGGTGTGCAGCCCGATCCATATGAGTATCGCTGCGGTGTGCAGCCCGATCCGTAATATATACGTATAATATCCTCACTATTTGGTTCTCAACCTCTCTCAGTCTCTAACCTCACAGCCTCTCGGGCATAATAATAAAACTTAGGGAACTCGGCCCGAACAGTCCTCACAATTAGAAGTAGAGTGATAAAACCAGTCTTAAACTTTTAAACAGGTAAAACATAACTGAGCATATGCTTTTAGCAAATAAAGTGAGGAAAAACAGTAAAATGCCCCTAAGGGTCTCAACAGGTCGGCACAGGGCCCCAAACATGGCATACAGCCCAAAATATAGTATAAATAGCTAAAGTACGGAATATCATAAGGTTCCAAATCAAATACACGACTTAATAGTCGCTATGGGATGCACCAAGTCACAATCCCTACCGGTGCACGCACACACACTCGTCACCTAGCATGTACATCACCATATTTATCAAAACAAGTCAAATACCGGGGTTTGTACCTTTAGTTCCAGATTTACAATGGTTACTTACCTCAAACCGGTGAAAATACTACTTCGCGACGCCTTTTCCCTCGAATCGACCTCCACGCACGTTGAATCTATCCAAAATCAGAACGAGGACGTCAAAATATGCCAAGGGAACGAAGCCCAAGTGAAAACAATCAAATAATGCCAAGAATCCCGAAATTACCAAAACCTGACCCACGGGCCCACATCTCGGAATTTGATAATTTTTACATCAATGGAATCCTTATCCTCCCATGAGTCAATACATACCAAGAACACTGAAATCGAAGTCCAAATGACCCCTCAAATCCTCATTTAAAGGCATCTTAAACTCAAGCCCTAATTCCCAATTTTTAGCCCTTTAATTCCTTTAATTACAGCCTTAATCCATGAAATACTATCATAGAAATGAGTTTTAGGTCCAAAATCCATACCTTAATGAAGTCTCCTTGGTTTCTCTCTTCGAAATCGCCCAAAGCTCCAAAATTCGTGCTTACAAGTGAAGAAACCCTCTGAAAATCGCGAAGGAGAAAATATACCATTCTGGCCCCAGTCATTTCCGCATCTGTGGTACTTCAACCGCATTTGCGGTACCTCATTTGCGGTACCGCATTTGCGGTCAATGAGTCGCTTCTGCGGTTTTCATTTAACTCAGCCAAAACCAAATCTGCGCCTTCGCAGGTGCGGTCTCCACAACTGCATCTGCGGTTCCTGCCTCCCAAGCATTTATCTACTTCTGCGATCACCTTTTCCGCATCTGCGGTCCAAAATCTGCAGGTGCGAAAACACAAGAATCAGCAAAAATCTGCAACTTCACAAGTCTCAAACCTCTCTGTCAACCATCCGAAATCACCCGAGGCCCCCGGGACCTCAACCAAAAGCACCAACATATCCTAATACCTTATTCAAACTTGTTCCAATCATCAAAACACCTCAAACAATATCAAATCAGCCAAAACACATCGGATTCAAGCCAAACTTTCTAAAATCTTCCCAAATTCCGCTTTTGATAAAAAACCCAACCAAACCACGTCCGAATGACCTGAAAATTTGAACACATATCCCAAATGACCTAAAGAAACTACTGCAACTCTTGGAATTCTTTTCTGACCTTTATATCAAAATCTCGCCTACCAACCGGAAATCGCCAAAATCTCAACTTCGCCAATTCAAGCCTAAACCTACTCCGAACCTCCAAAACCCATTCTGATCACGCTCCTAAGTCACAAATCACCTACCGAAGCTAGCAGAACCCTTGGAATTCACTTCCGAGCCCTCTAACACATAAGTCAACGTCCGGTTGACTTTTTCCAACTTAAGCTTTTCTTAAAAGAGACTAAGTATCTCAAACCTTACCAAAATCATTTCGCATTCGATCCGACCAACCCGATACCACATAACACGGATAAATAAAGCATAACAAAGTAGAAATGGGGGAAACAGAGCGATAAATCATGAGACGACTAGTCGGGTCGTCACAATTTCACACTATTTTTTCTTGGCTTGGACGATTTGGGAGCTTTTTAAAGTGCCATTATCATCAAGCATCACTAAGTGATTGATTTTTACCTATTGTGAGTTAAATACATGTATTATATGAGGATTGTAACGTAGAAATTAGTAAAATTTTGGGGATTTTGTTTAGAAAACCTTGAATTGGTAAAAATACAATTTGACCACAAAATTGATTATTGAACTGGATATAAATAATATATTTGAGTTCGTGATGCCATGACAAATATTTATCTTCAAAAACTTTTAAAAACCGGGTTCGTGGGCCCGTGATTGACTTTTCTTTACTTTTCGAGTGGGGTTGAAAATTGATTTTAATAGTTAAATTATGAGTGCTTGAGCATATAGTGATTGATTTGCACATTCCTTTGTCTAGCTTTGCATTGCTCGGAATCGATTTGAGGTTTTAATAAGTGTGGGAATCGAGTACTGGACTTGAAAATAAGGTAAGTCTCTTGCTTAATCTTATAAGAGGAAATTATCCCTGTAGGTATTTTATTTGCTATGTGATACATGCTTTGGGTGCTACGTATGCACGAGGTGACGAGCGTCCGTGCATAAGCTAGATTCTTATTTATATCCAGGTTGACTTAGAGGGTGTTTGGATTGACTTTTAAGAAATAACTTTTAAGTTAAAAGCCAAAAGCCATAAATTGGCGATATCCAACTTTCGAATTTTGGCTTATTTTTGTACTTTTAATGCCTAAAAGTAAGCGCTTTTAAGCACTTTTTATCATTGCCAAACACCACAAAAATTATAAAAGTGCTTAAAAGCTGATAAGAACTTAAAATAAGCCAATCCAAACGCCCTCTTAGACCTACATCATACCTTAGCTATACTACTTAAATCATTCTTGCATGTTTGATTACTTGAATTTATAACTGAGCTTGAGACTAGAATTTACATATTTGACCGAGCCTCTTTACTTTATGTTTTGGCGGGATATTTGATTGTTGGTAAAAATTATGATTTCTCTTGTATTCCTATCCTCATATTGTATTTGTGTGATCGGTAGTTCCATGTTTTCTTGACTCGCGCGTATCTTTGCAAGTGGGGCTAGTGGCACGATGAAGGTTTCTCTATTCCGATGAGATTGTTATTCACCTCAGCAGTGTTATAAAATATTATTATGGGAATATGTCGTTCGCCTCGACAGTATTATGAGATGCATCTAAGGATTGGGTCGTACGACCTCGACAGTATTATATAACACTGCTTTTATAAGATTGGGTCGTTCGCCATAGCAAAATTGTGCATTATATTCGTTAGAGTTAGAGTACATATGAGTTTTTCTTACGTGAGATTTGATATTGTACTTGATATTTGTATTCTTTGTTTCCTTCAACACAATTTGTGCTATTTGATGATTTCATAATTATTCTTATGTTGAGAACCATGTTATTTATATTTATCTATTTTGTTGCTACTTGTTGGATTTCATACCTGACTACTTTTATGTACACTGTAATTGGACCACTAGTAACTGTCAATATCGACCCCTCGTCACTACTTCTTCGAGGTTAGACTAGATATTTACTAGGTACGCAACGATTACGTACTCATACTGTACTTCTGCACTAATTATGCAGGTACTGAGACAAGTACATCAGGTGGTCACTCGGGCACGTAGTCGCATTAGTTGGAGACTTATTGGTGAGCTACTTTCCATACTTCGACCGGTAGCGCTCAGAGTCTCATTCCCCCTATGTTTATCTTATTTTGTCTATTTTTTATTCCGAACAGTACCTATAGTAATTTTGTATATTCTACTAGATGTTCATGTACTTATGACACCGGGTTTTGGAAATTTTTTGTAGATGTTCATGATTGTGCCTAATATTTATATCATTTCGATTCATGTTTTGTTCATACTTCGTGACTTAGTAAGAATGAAATATTTAACCATGGTTTCTAAACTTAAGTCCGCTTTAATATTGATATTCTTGATTTTAAAAAAGTGTTATGAAGGGTTGCTTGAGTTGATTGTTTATCTTTTGTTTGCCTAACGTTAGCGTTGGGGTACCATCACAGCCTATGGTGGGAATAAAGTTGTGACAAAATCTTCCAAATAGACATGCATCATCTGATCTACAATGAAGTCTAATTGCTTTAGATAAAGCCCGTAAAGAAGCTGAATGACTTTAAAATTTCTCAGAATATATTCCATTTTGGCCCAAACAATTGTTAACTATATGCATGTATTGCGATAGACAAGCAACAATAGAAAAGGACTGGGAGCGTTATGTATAATGAAAAATCTTGTCACATACGATAAAGCCATAATACCGTTAGACAACTGTTCTTTAGTGGTATTATCACAATTGACTATGTAATATAAAAAGATTATGTCGGATCCACTTACAAAATGCCTGACTAGAGAGACGGTCGAGAGATCATCGAGGGAAATGAGACTATGACCTACCATAAGCTTTCACAGCGGTAAACTGGAGATTCTAAGACCTAGGTTCAAGGATATAAAATAAAGTTATGAATTACCGTTCAACATTGTCAAATAAAATTTTAGATCATTCTCGTGATGAGATAATATTTAGTAATAAGGATAAGGTGTTAAGGCTTTTAATGATTTCTAAGTTGATATGAGATTATGAAATAGTGTATCTATGGGATTACACGTTTAGGAATTACCTATGTAAGTCTGAAATGTAAGCCCCTTCAAGGAAATTTCTGTAAGGCTAATTCTCTAGGCACTTACAAAATAAGACAATGCTCATGGGTGAAATGAATAAAACAATGAAAACTAAAGACGGATAAGTATTGATTGTGTGACTTATGTTGCATAGGTATATACCGAAGCTCGACAATTCATAGATGCAAATCTACCGATTAACCGAGTATATCCGATATACGTTCATTACAGAAAGTTCAAAGGAAAATATACTTATCAAGATACGATTACTCCTTGCTGGCGAATCACACACTTCTTTCATGCATATTTTATTATATAACTGTTCCCCATTTATGTGAGGTTTGTTGCATTTTTAGTTGTGGTATGAATAGAAAATAAAGGGCAGAGAAAGGAGAAAAATAAAAAAGGATTTATTTTTACTAAGAAACTTTATCCCTCATCGGAAAAAAAGAAAAAATTCTTGTGCTTATATAAAGAAGCACTTTTTCTAGCTTCTAGAGAGTTGAAAAGAAGACAAGCCTCGCGTCGTCGCTCGCTCGCTCCAGCTTCGAATTCAGTTTTGTATTTGTATTTGTATTTGTGCTTTGATTTGGATTTAAATTTGGTCAAAAGATCTGTCTAAATGATATAATGTCAGATAGGTTATTAGGATTATGAGCAGAAGACTATGGAGCTATTGCCAGTGAGCCACTTCCCTCGTTCCATATGTTCGGCTCTCTTCACAACTTTGTACATTACCACAAAGATAGCTAACTCTATTATAGACGAAATAAGGAAACATGCAATAATTTGGCACCTTACATATATGTAATTTAGTGTAAAAATACAAGTTGTTTTAGTACAAGCGGAATATGAAGCAACTTTTGCTCTCTTTTGGTCGTCAACTTGTCGGGGAATGAAACGAAGGAACTTAAGTCAATAAGAAACATTGTCTTCCTTCTGCGGCAAGTACCTAAAGATAAGCACAACATGAAAAAGATCAGATTTTATTTTTCACTGAAACAAGAAGGCAAAAGGTGATTAATACAGGAAAAGCGAAAGTTGATCCAGCCAGATTTACATCAAATTAAGGCGCTCAAAACTCTGGTTCAGGTACCAGAACTTTTGAAGTATTTTATAATTGTTCAAATAGTATTGTTATTTCTGCTAATGTCACTACCGAACTTGTGAATGGAAACATTTACCGCTGATGCTTTAGCCAACGGGAAAGTTGATAGAGCTGCACTGACTCATTTGAAACATGGCAAGCCAGAAGCAGATGATTGCGAGGATGTACCATCCATGCAAATCTCATACACAATAAGGAATACACACATAATACTGCACCCAAAGAGACACAAGCAATATCAGAATTCCACAATTTAAGAATGGTCTAAAACTGAGACAATATTTTATGCAAGATCAAAAGCCGAGCACCAGACGTTCTGTTTCCACAGAAAATCGTCTTATTTTGCACCAAAAAGAAAGGACAAACAGACAATTGTTTTAGTAAAATGACACTAATATTCACCTGCAGTCATATTCCCGGATATTGCATCTGCTGGCTTCCTTGAATCCATCATTCCCTAACATATTAGTTCTCATAAACTTCAGAGAGTTGCACTCGGAAGAAAAATAAGGAACTTTATACATTAGATAATTTAACGAAAACGAAAAACGGAGGTTGGGAACATACAGCAATGACAAATCCCCAATTGGCCATAGGTCCCCAGAAGTGAGTTGTTTTAGGGCCAACGGGACTGTTCCAGAATGCCCGGAAGAAAGCCATGATCTTGTTATTTCAATTGTCTCTGCATATATTTAAATAACATCCAAGCTTATCAAAATTTACAAGACTTTGCAAGTATCAATAAATGACATGCTCGTTATAAATGAAAAATTCTAGCTGTCTACCAGGGTTGAAATCTTCTCTATATATATCGGATACTCCCTAGGAGACAGGCTTGAAAATCTAACCTCCTAAATTTGCTGAGAGATATGGTGCCTAATGTTGAATGGAAACTCCATAATATAACAGAAAACAAATACTAGCGACTTAATTTCTATGGGTTTATATATCTAGCACCGATCGAGGGTTTAGTTAACAAAATCTTATGTTGTTTCCTACGACAAATACTTATTTCCACTCTGATGTTTATACCAAATTATGCAACTTAAGATACATATCACTTAATCATGAGTGATGAAAGATTCATATCACTTAACCATTAGTGAATATAAGATACATGTCTTGCATTTGTTTTTGGTGAAAACACCGAACAGGTAGTTTTTATTTGAACCAAACTTTAAATAATGCAAAGAACTTATTAATTCATACTCTAGACTTTTATTTGTAAATTGCAATTAAACTCAATCCTAATCATTTTCCTCTTAATGAGAAAACAAATAGGGAACTGCGCGCTTATTTTTAGCTAAGGTCATGAAAGGCCTCTTTGCAGATGTTCTTTATTTATATGTGCTTTACAAACTTTTTTCAAAATATACCACAACCAAAAAAATCTGAAGAAGTTTCAAATATATTTATCAGTGAAACAAAATCTTTGAAAACTTTTGCAAATTCTTCCAAATAAGGAATGAGCCCTTAGTACCTTTTGCCGCTGCAGCAGATGGCTAAACGAGGGGAGAGAAGCCGCCGGCGAGGGAGAAATAGCAACAGCAGCTAGGTTTCGCTGGTCGCTTTGATATGAATGTTATGAGCAGCTGTGAAGGTAATAGCTATGGCGACCGACGGTGTAAATCACCATTGGAAATCGATTTAGCTGGTTTTGTTTCACTTTAAATGTCAGTCATACATTTGACACTTTAAATGTCAGAAATTATATATGGTTTAATTTTGCGACCATACCCCGTGTAGTTAGTTATGTCATATCGGGGTATATCTACCCCATGAGATGCGTATGAACATTAAGTATTATTGCATCAAAGTAGAGTACGCCATAAATAAAGGTGTGTCATTCTTATCCACTTCGAAAACGACATTGGAGGGTATTCGAATAGTTGGTACATTGTAAAACGTCGAGTCAATTAGTTGGATGGCAAGTTTTTGGACCGTCTATAATATTTAATTGCAGTTTTTAAATTTATTAGGTAAATAATCATTTTTAAGATGAAAATAATATTTGAATAAAATATCCCAAACAAAAACACATTTTCGAAAATTTGACATGTAAAACTCCATCACGATCAAAAAGGTTTTAGAGTTACAAATATAGTGTAACGATTCAATAGGTCGTTTTTGTATTGGGAAAAATTATATATAAAAGTGACGTATCAAGACATGTGGACTGGTCAAATGGTCAAAGAATTACAATTAGCCAAGAGGCACGAGCAGCAACGGAAACGAGCAAAGGCAAAGGAAAAGGCACGGGCGGTTATTCGAAGGATTCAGTGCCCGTACCTATTTAAGTCATTTATATCCGATAATCAAAAGGAATGGATATGACAATAGAAAAGAGTGTAGATACAGTATTTAATAGGCATTAAATGTTGAATACGTTAGAGAATTTGTATTGAATATAATGATTATGTAACGTAACATTCAATATCTTTAATTATTCATAATAGCCTTATTATGATTTGGGCAAAACGCATATCCCTAATATATCTATAAAAGGGAGATATCTGATCAATTGTAAGGACACGAAACACTATTGGAATAAACTTTGGTTTTTTATTTTTCTCCTAATTATATTCTTGCTACCCAAATTACTCTCTTTTGCATATTCTTTCGATTATGAGTAACCCGTGTTCTTCTAAATTCTAGCATTGACTAAAATTCCATTTTTTGGTTAAACAAATTGGTTCCGTTACCGGGAATCTGATAATCTATTTTCTTTTCGCTTAACTTTCCTTGTTGCATCAACTATGTCGAACAACAATGACAACATTCAAAGAAACCAAGAAAACCAAATAAACCAACAACTTCAGAGAGACCCTTAGGATAATAACGCACTGATTATTTCTCCATAAGGCTCTCCTCGGCGAACTCGTGAAGGCACTCCTGAGGGATCTCATATAGATGGACAGGCTCAATTCGAAAATGTTGAAGCTATGGATGAGGCTTTGCAAAAACTTATTACCGCACAGGTCAATAAAGCCGTTCAGGCCTTAGTTAGTCAGTTACCTGCTGCACCACCCACACCTACTCCAAATAACAACACTCTGGAGAACCCTCATTCCGGGCTTGTTAATTCAGGCAGCGGTGTAACCCCCAGTGAATCGCAAGATGGAGAACTAGGTAATTTAGTTAATTTAGATTTACAAAATTAAGTATTAACCTTGCAGAAACAGCTCAAAGAGCAAAGTGAGCGCATAGAGCAGATACCCGGGGTGCCGCCCATAGTCAAAGGGGTAGATATGGATAGATATTCGCAACAACCCTGGAAGCCAAGTGCTGCTCCACTCCCAATTCCAAAAAAGTTCAAAATGCTTGGTATTCCAAAATATGATGGAACAACAGACCCACGAGATCATGTGACTGCATTCACAATGAGTGTAAAAGGCAACGATTGACTAAGTAGGAGATTGAATCAGTATTAGTCAAAATATTTGGTGAAACGCTCACCAAAGGAGCGCTAACATGGTGTGAGCACGTGATTTTTGTTTCGCACGACAATCGCTTCAAAAAAAAAAAAAAAATAAATAAAAAAATAATAATTGGCCCTGCTGTACAATTTTGAATTTCTGTGCGGCACCTTGTTGATTTATTTGTGACTTCGGCCCATTTTTATTTATTTACTTTATTAAAAAAATAAAATTCGAAAATATATGTGTCCTGCATAATTTAAACTGTAATCCGGTCGTTAAATAGAAAATCATAAATAGGCATCTTCGTCCGTGATTTTATTTTTGTTTAATTTTACCCATTTTTGAATTATTTTAACGTGTGTGTGAATAATTGTATTGGGTGTTTGATTTTATTTAGTTTTGTATTTCTTTTTATATAATAATAATAAAAAAAAAGGGGGCCTTGCCTTTCCGGATTTGGGCCAATTTATTAAAATTGGCCCAAACAAATAATGCCCAAACGGACAGCCCAAGCCACCAGTCCAAACAGCCCACCCCCAGGCCATAAAACGACGTAGTTTAACACCAAAACTACGTCGTTTCGATGCCAACCCATCACAACCGTTTAAACCAAGCCGATCCAACGGTCCGGATCTTTCACCCGTAACCCCACTACCCGACCCGTTACCCGAACCAATTCTGACCCCTACTAAGCCAAACGACGACGTTTCGTTTAAACCTTCAGATCCAAGCCGTCCATCTCGTCTCATCCAACGGTTGAAATCAATCCCCCCATTCCATATATAAGCCTCCTACCACACCCTGCCCCCCTATCCAATACCCCAGCTTCCGTCTTCACCTCCTTCCCCACGAAACCCTAGCCGCCCCCTTATCCCTCGCCATTAATCCCGGCGGCATGAACGCCGATGACCTCCGCCTGAACACCATAGAACCCCCTCACCGCCCTGAACATCGATCTGTTGGCCGTTTAGTTCGAATCCCTTCCCACCTTCTCGAATCTTCATTTGAAGATTCGAGTCGGAACCCGAGTTACACCAATCGACTTCAACTTCGCACCAGACAGTCCCCAGACCCCCTCGTGACCAAACCATGCTTGGTTTGGTCCGAATCTGACCAGGGAAGCACGAATCCCGGATCTAATTTTTGGAACTTTGAAGGTCTTCGTCGATGGTCCGTGTTTTGTTCAAACTAAAAGATTAAGGTCTAATGGACCTTAATCGAAGTGTTTCTCATCTGAGAAACACTTCGATTAAAGCCCGTTCAGCCTTAAGAAAGGTCTGTCCGAATCCGAGTTAAGGCTTTTGATTTTTCAAGATTTGAGGTGAGTTTTGATTCTCTTTGCTTATTTATGTTAGTCCATGTTCGTTTAAAAGATTTGTTCTGGTTTTGTTTTTAATCTGTGTTTTGAGTTTTATCAACTGTTCCTGTCCATCTCGCCTGAACCTTTGTTGTTTGATTGAGTCTTTCTTCTAATTGTTCTGATAATTTGTATGTATGTATTTGTTGTGCAATTAATTGGGTTTCAAATGTGAACTGACCAACTGATTCTTCCCATGTAATTTTGCGTAGTCAGTACAATTCGAATCATGTGTTCGATACTGTTAAATGTCTGACTTTGGTCTCGATTGTACGAGTTATAACTAGTATAGTCGAGTCGACATATGTCGTCAATTAGTTTCAGATGTTTGAACAATATACAAATTGATTTGCTCCTGTTTAGCATTGTATGAATCAGTTGGGAATTGAATTTAGCTACTTATAGTTGTTAATCTGAATCAGAAGTGTAAAGGGTTTGATTTTGTTTAAGTTGCAGTCAGAATTGGAGGGCATGTGCACTTGTGCACAACATGTGCATTTGTGCACTTGTGCACAACATGTGCATAAAGGCTTTTGTTTGATTTAAAAATGTTTTGACAGCATATGCTGTCAGATACATCCTGCTGCCCACACCCTACTTTAGTTTCAGAAATAATAAACATTACAAAAGTAAGCCTGCCAAGGGAATATGATGGGGTTTTGGTTAATACTTAAATGACTAAGTGGAACTGAAAAGAGGGCAGCACATGAGGGGGTTTCTGTTGGTCTAAACAGGCTGTAAAAGGGGTAATGTGAAAGCTTATAAAAGGGAGGACATACAGAGATAGAGGGGGAGGATACCATCGGATAATAGAGGTCAGAGAGAGCATAGATAGAGGAGAGTTGAAGTTCTGGAGATACAGACAGAATTAGAGACAGGATTGAGAGATAGAAATACATACACACACACACAAAATGATAGACATTGAACCTTAAGAGCTGAATAGGAAAAACACAAACAGAGATAGAGAGAGGTTAAGGGATAGAAGCTATACAACCAACAATCAGAAACCTTCTTCCTCCTTTTGTTATTGGGTTTTCAGTTGTTTCAATTTGTTCAAGCCAATTCTGATCCTTTGAAATCTCAGTTGTGTCTATTAGTTGAGTGCTTTCATTGGTCTACTACTATCTGGAGTTCTGATTCTACTCCACTGGGTGTTGCTGTTATTTGGCTATTGCTTTCTATTGGCTATATTTGCATCTCTGCACTCGAGCTGGGTTCTTGCTGTATTGCTTTGTCTGCTGCTATTTCTGCCCTGCTGCTACTGATAGTGCTGTGATTGCTGCTGCATTTTGTTGTCATTATATTCTGCTGACTCCCCCTTTCCTTCAATTGTCAAATATTTCCAGGTACACAACCTCTGAAACTTTGTATTGTTGAAAGTTTGAAGTTGAAATAAAGAAAAGAACAGTTGTTCATGTTATAACATTGGTGTTAAAAATAGGTCGAATGTTAGTGGGATTGTATTTTACTGCAAACTGCAAACATTTTGTATAAAACTAGCATACATTCTGCTGAGATGGACTGTTAGATAGCGCTGTTCAATAGCAATAACAATATGATAGACAGCATGTTTGATTTGGGATACGTTCAGTTCAGTATAATACTGTTTGGTTTAGTTACGACTGTATAACATAGAGTCAGGGCAAACACTTGTATGTATTTCTGCCTAGACCACTGAATCGACAAATCTGTGGTATTAGGTCTGGGATAGATGTATCCCAAACAAACTCTCATGCAGTCATATTAAAAGTCTGGCTATGAATGCCAGTTTCGCTTGTCAGTTTATTTGTTCCAATGCCGGTTTGATATCAGGTTTCGGTACAGATTCTTCGTTTCGAAATGATGTAATGATTGTTGAGAAAAACTAATAATCATTTTTGAGTTCAATTAGTAGTAATTTTTCCTAATAAAACAGCCGATTTCTTTATCAATCTCAAATAGGTTAGAGTGTTAAGAATAGAACTTGAAGGTCGTTAAAACATAACTCAATATATGTTGTTAGTTTGTTTGCAATCTCACTTAGCGAATTAATAAGCATATTCACTTGTTGAAGACAAAGAATGCCGTAGCTTTCACCTCATGAACAATCAATCAGGTAATCAAACAAGTTTAGGTTCGACAAACATAATAAGGATTCAGTCCGTATTTGTCTAAACCAGCAAAATTCGGCATCATCCTTCCCTTTAAAGATAAATGTAGTAAAAATGTAGTCCTTGTAGGGTACCCTTCTAAAATAATGAGACGAGCCTCGCCGAATCAAAAGGCAAATTGCGGGGCCCTCAATAACTTAGAATTTGGGACGGGCTGTTTAGTGAATTCCACTCCCCTCCCCGAAGACAATAACGCGTTAGATTCTTTAGGCGCGACTTAATCAAATTACATTCCTAAATTCGGGTGCGCATTTATGTGACCCAATTTCAAATCTCAATGGAGTCGAAATGTGTTAACAATTACGGGTGCATTGATTGTGACGTGGTTCGAGATACATTTTCACGACGTTGCAATTCTATAAAAATAAATGATAATAATAAAAGCGGTTAAAACTTAATAAAAGCACATAAGTCACAACATGTATTTAAATCGGATATTTAGCCATTATAACAATTTAAGCGACCGTACTAGAACCACGGGACTCGAGGGTGCTTAACACTTTCCCTTGGGTCAACAGAATTCCTTACTTAGAATTTCTGGTTCGCAGACTTCATTTGGAAAAGTCGAAAATTTCCTCGATTTGGGATTCAAGATAAACCGGTGACTTGGGACACCAAAAGCCAAACCTTTCCCAAGTGGCGACTCTGAATTAAATAAATAATCCCATTTCGAATATTGTCACTTAAATTGGAAAAACTCCACCCGCGCATCTAACCCTTCGGGGCCGGGCGCGCAAAAAGGAGGTGTGACAGCTCTGGCGACTCTGCTGGGGAATTTCTACCCAGAACCTCCGGTTCAGGGTTCAAGAATTCGAGCTTAGAATAATTGTTATATTTGGCTTTATTATCTGATATTTATTACATGTTTTGACATAACGTGCTGCAATGTTTTTTTTACTGCTTTGATATCATCTGAACTGTATATAAACTGTGGCGAAACCTTTCTCTCTTCACCTCCGGGGAGAAGCTCGTTGGTCGAGACTCCCTATTCTGTTAGTGTCAATACCCGAAATAAGAAAGAGGACGGATAAGTTACGAAGCCGGACGACCTTTTGGTTCCCGGTAAGTTGCCCCTCCTCGACTCGAGTTGTCCGCTCGGGTACACAGTCTAGAACAAATACCAAGGTTTAAACCTAGTATAACTCGACTTCATGCCGGATCCCTAGTAGGAACGCTTATTTGCATCATGTTGCATTTGACTTAGGGGACTCAACACAGGGGTTGGGTCCGTCTAGGACAGGCAACCTGAAATGGAAAGACCATCATGCTGCATTCCTATCAGTGTTATGCATTTATTTGCTTCGGTTCCGCATGTCGACCGGTTCTTAAAAAAAAGGGGGAAATAGCAGCGTATGGGAGATAATTACTTATTTTGGAAAAATAAAACCAAAAGTTGCCTTTTAGTCTGAAAAAAAAACATATAAAAAATTATTTCTTTTCTTTTAAGAAAAAAGAGGGTATTTATTTCAAAAAAAAAAAATAAAAAAAAATGGAAAACTCATAATTCAAAAATGTGTTGTTTCTTTTGTAATACCCTTTTATAAATTCGGACTAATTATCCAAATATTGCAAAAAAAAAAAAATATTTTTTTTTAGTATTTATCTTTCTCAAAAAAAAAAAACAATAAAAATGCTTATTCTTGATTACTAGGTTTATTTAATTTTCTCTATGACCGAACTACGCCGGTTTGATTCTCGCACGGGGTGAGATACGTAGGCAACCCTCGGCGGGTCCAACCTCCCGTTTTCAAAAAATCTAGATAATTTTAATTTTTTGAGTCTAATAAGTTTATCGCCTTAAATAAATGTGCAGGATGAGCACGATACAAAATGAATCGTTTTCAATAATGACCAAGATCCCTTTTGGGTTGCGATTATGGTGGAACGACTTAGGCAAAGAGGGGCAAGACAAAGTGAGGAAATATCTGAAAAATCTCCCGGATTTACTAGACATTCAGCCTCGGGGTGATATTATCAGATCATTGGTCACTTACTGGGACTCGGCGCACAATGTATTCCATTTTTCAGACTTCGAACTCACTCCGACGTTGGAGGAAATAGCAGGATACATTGGGAGTGATGAAGCTCCGTTAAGGTTCAAGTACTTGATTGCACCTAGGGCCGTCACGGTACACCGATTTTTTGGATTTTCTGAAAATACCCCGAACATTTCACCATCCAGATCTGGCCAAAGGTTTCTGCAGTCTCCATCTCATGTATGCTAGATACGGTCATGAGGGCGGGTTCAATAAGCCGGATTTCAAACTATGTAGTAAAGGCAACCGACAAAAATGGGACGAACACAGGCAGTTGGCTTTCATGACGGCCTTCTTAGGTCTTATAGTGTTCCCAAGGAAGGACGGCCACATCGATCTAAGAATGACTGGGGTCGTCAGTACTTTGCTTACCCAAGATAAAAGTACTCTGGCACCTATGATTATGGCTGACATTTTCCGGGCTCTCACTGTTTGTCGAGCCCGAAGTGACTTTTTCGAAGGATGTAACCTACTGTTGCAAGTGTGGATGACCGATCATTTATGTCATCGCTCCTCACTTTTAGGTTATGGTTCGCCAGAGAAAACTTGTATTGGAGAATTCTACATAAGAATCAAAGGGCTCAATTTACCTGAGGGAGTCACATCATGGACCTCATTTCTCCGAACTCTCACCGCCAGCCAAATCCAATGGACTCTCGGATGGTCACCTATCGAGGAAATCATATACATGCCGGCAACCCGGCCTCATTTTCTGTTGATGGGACTGAAAAGTATCCAACCCTACGCACCGTATCGGGTTTTGAGGCAACTTGGGAGGTACCAAGTGGTACCGAAAGACGAAGATTTGAGTACCCAAGTGATTGAAATCAGTCCGCACGGTCATTTCCCTGAAGAAGAAGTTCGCCAAATCTGGAGTGAATGCCAACATCTGACAGCAAACACTTGTGTGATCGATACGGCGAAAGGGGAGGTCGCCCCAGGATATCACGCTTGGTTTAGAGGCAGCCTGTCTTACGAAAGACCGGCTAAGAGGCCGCATCTCAAAGATTTCGTAGAATCATCCCAAGGGCAATGGAACTGGTTAGCAAAAGAGAAGGGTTATCGAGCAGAAATTGGCGATTTGAAGCTACAAATAGATAGTTTGAAATTCGATAACAGCATACAAACCGCAGCGAATCGAAGCGAAAAGAATAGGTTGATCCAAGAGAATGAAGAACTTAAGGCCAAAGTCCAAAAAGTGAGATTGTCTCTTGATGAGCAACCCAGAAGTCAATCAGACCAGCGGTTGATAAAGGGTTTGAAAAGAGAGATCACGGAATGGCGAGACAGGTTAGAAGAATCCGAAAAGGTCATGACAGAATTCAAGGCACGGTGGAAAACAAGAGTAGATAAGCATCGCCGATGTTTGAGCCAATTGAAACGTGATCAAGAGAAGGCTGTTGCCAAAATAAAAAGGGAGATGGCTACACTTGAGTTTAAAGCAGTTAAGCAAGCCAGGGATTTCCAAACGGAAGTTAGATACTGTTACGACTTGTTGGCCCAAATGAAGGAAGAAATGCGGCAGTTGAGGGATCAGCACATACAGGACTCACAGGTATTCAAGACGAGCAGTAATCAGATAAGGCACCTACTCATAGAGAAGAAGCAAACCAGAGATAGGATCAAAGCCATTGCCCATGCCATCACCAGACGATGTCTACGATGTGAGAACATGTCCAGCACTACCGTCCTCTCGGCAGTAATGGGTTATGTCAAGCAGACTATGTACGAGCTGGAACAACTTGAGAGGGATCTCGCGCCTAGGACCGCGGCGAGGCCGAACGATGCCCCGCGGAAACCAATTTTTAAAACCATAATGCATTCATAGGTCAAATCTGTATTTTTAGCATCTTCTGCTCGTTTTTTTATCAAGGTGATTTTCAGTCTATTTTGAGTCTAGGTTCATTTTCCAAGTTTGCTTTTCCTTTTGCAGAATGTAGCTTGTAATAGAACATTTCAACAATGAAGAGGTTGTTTCTTTCACGTCCATTTGTGTTTTTCGAACTACGTAATGATCTGATTCACGTAGGCATCGTGATACGTAGGCAATCCTCATCGGATCCGGTCGCATTTCTTTTACTACAAAAAAAAAAAATATATATATATATAAAAAAATATATATATATATAAAAAATATATATATATATATAATAAATAAAATAAAAGGAAAACAAAAGAGAAAAGAAAAGAAAAAAAAAACTAATAAGAGGAAAAATGCCAGAATGACGCATGCTCTCGTAGCAAACATATAGTAATCCACTTAACTGCATAGGTGCATCATGCCCAATGTGAGATTAACTATCTATTATTTGCTGCAGAATTAACCGTGCGTTTGTCATTGAGCATTTTTCCCCAGGGATTTTGAAAAGACGGTTGGTTTGGTGAAAGTCTGGCCTCGCACTCATACTTCACGAGATCAAGGAGAGGTGTTCAACTACCTATTGTTAGGACCAGAAGCAGTACTCACACTTACTTCACCAGGTCAAAAGGAAGTGTGGAAATGTCTTCGGAAATTCCATTGCAAACAGTCCCCGTCTCTGAGGAGAGCTCAATCTCAGCCGTCCTCACACCTGAATCCGCAACTGCGGAGGAAAATAGGATCCTACGGCTCCGCATGTTGGAAATGTTGGATGACTGGAACAATGGGAGAGAGCCGCCGAGTGTCGTCCCCGGATTCCCTGAGCTAGTCTCCAGGTCAAGTGGGACTTCTAATGTTCCCATAAATTACCCTGCTACCCCATTTGGGTACCCAGCCACCTCCGCCTTCTCTGCAGGATCACCTTCTGAGCCTCATCCCCGAATATCGGCCACTGATGCAAGCATGAACATCTTTACTGCATCACCTTGCCCAGCTACGGCACAGCCTGCCACATACAAGCCAAGCTTTGACTCATCCTCTTTTACATTCCAAGCACCATCATTCTCAATGGAACCAACCAGGTTCGCTACCAACAATAATCCTCTACCGCCTCAGTGCGAACTCGCACCGGGACAGGATCAGAACCCCAGGATTGCGGAACAAAATGAGATTGCTAAGAGAATGAGAAGCCTTGAACAAAGTTTGAAGAATATGCAAGGGTTGAGCGGACAAAAGAGCGTCTCTTACGCCGACTTGTGCATGTTCCCTCACGTGCACCTGCCAACGGGTTTCAAGACCCCCAAATTCGAGAAATACGATGGGCACGGTGACCCCATTGCACATCTTAAGAAATACTGCAACCAATTGCGGGGAGCCGGCGGAAAAGAAGAACTGCTAATGGCATATTTTGGGGAAAGCTTAGTGGGGATAGCTTCGGAATGTATATGGATCAGGAAATGTCCCGATGGCATATATGGGATGATCTCGCCAGAGATTTTGTAAAGCAATTCCAGTATAACATCGACATTGCGCCAGACCGAAACTCTCTGTCGAATTTGAAGAAGAAGCCTTCGGAAAGCTTTAGAGAGTATGCTATTAAGTGGCGTGAACAGGCGTCGAGAGTGAAGCCTCCCATGGATGAAGTGGAAATGGTCACTACTTTTCTCCAGGCGCAAGAGTCTGACTATTTCCAAAACATGATGTCGGCCATGGGTAAGCCATTCGCGGAAGCGATCAAGATAGGAGAGATGGTAGAGAATGGGTTGAAAACGGGAAGGATTTTGAGTCAAGCAGCCATAAGGGCAACCTCTCAGGCCGTCCAAAGCGGGTCGGGAGGAACGACAAGGGGGAAGAAGAAGGAAGAAACGGCTATGGCAGCCTCTGAAGCAAGGGAGTATCGTCATCCCAGACCCCATTTTCCGGAAAGGGCCCCACAACACTACTACCCCCACTCAAATGTGGCATATGCTCATCAACCTTATATGGTCATGAATGCCCAACCTTATAACCATCCACCACAGCAAGCCAACCGAGGCCTAGCTCCACCTCCCAGAAATCAGCCTCCTTACCGCAACCACTATAACCCACAACCCCCGCAGAATAACTACCGCCCCCAGGAGCCACCTCGACGGCGGACTTTCACGCCCATCGGTGAATAATACTCCACATTGTTCCCTAAGCTAGTCCAGTTGGGTTTCTTGCAACCAATTCCCCAAACGAGGCAAAACCCGACATCTCATTCTTATAAAGCCGGAGTCAATGCGCCTATCATTCAGGGGCCGAAGGACATGATACAAACGACTGCTGGTCATTGAAAAGAGTGGTCGAAAATTTGATAGAGCAGGGAAAAATAGTGCTAAGGGACGAAGAGATCCCAAATGTGACTAACAATCCATTGCCCGCTCACAATAATGGGCCGCTGGTCGGCATGATTGGTGAAGACAAAGAGTTCGACCCTGCCTTGAAAGCCATAATTGCCATTGTCGACACGGGGAGGAGGCCTGAAATAGACCAGAAATCATAAAGGGGGGAGGAGGTCAAGGCTGCAGAAAGCAAGCCTGAAAAGAAGGTGGAGAAGAAAGTGGTACCAGCAAAGGGTGGAGTTCTTTACATACCGCGGGGTCAAGCCAGGAAGACGCAGAACTTCGGGATCAAAAGGACAAAACCTATGTACATGCCAAAAGGGGCCTATGTGGTCCGGGGGACGATTCAACCACCTCGGCTGAATGAGCCACTGGTTATCGGACGCGTGCCACAAAAGCCAATGACCAACCCGTCCACAGTGCCGTGGAATTATCAAAAGACTTTGGTAACATACAAAGGTAAGGAGGTCATGGAAGAACTTCCAGGAAATACTTTCGTTGGAGGGTACTCAAATACCCAAGAACTGAACAACGCCACACAAAGGCGCTTCCCTCCAAAGGAGCCCGTGAGTGTTGAAGAAGCGGAAGTGTTCTTCCAACAAATGAAGATGCCGGATTACGAAGTGATAGATCAGTTGCGCAAGCACCCTGAGCAGGTGTCCATGCTATCATTATTGACAAGGTCGGCCGAGCATCAAAAGATCTTACTGAAGACCCTGAATGAGGCATATGTGCCGGTTGAAACCTCGGTGGAGCAATTAGAGCGGATGACAGAAAGATTCTTCGCCGTCAACCAAATCTCCTTCAGCAAGAACGATCTACCCCCGGAAGGAGCAGCACACAACAAGGCATTGCATTTAACAGTCAAATGTGAGGACTACTATGTCAAGCGGGTGATGCTGGATGGGGGATCAGGTGTTGACATTTGCCCGCTCTCCACGCTGCAAAGAATGGAAATTGAGACCGGAAGAATCCGACCCAACAACGTCTGCGTAAGAGCTTTCGATGGTATCAAGAGAGACACCATGGGAGAAATAGCTGCTGCTGGTCATAGGACCAGTCAAATTTCGAGTCACTTTCCAAGTGATCGACATGGACACATCTTACAATTTCCTCCTTGGCAGGCCTTGGATCCATGCGGCAGGAGCCGTGCCTTCTACTCTTCACCAGATGGTGAAGTTCGAGTATGAAGACCAAGAGATCGTGGTCCATGGAGAAGATGAACATGCCATTTATCGGGACCCATCTATCCCGTATCTTGAACCAAGAGAAGGGAGAGAAGCATACGGTCTATCAAGCTTTCGAGGTGGTATTGGCAGAGCAGCACGAAGAAGGAGTACCTTGCCCCCAGCCTTTCTTGTCTAACGCTTCGGTTATGGTGGCCAAAGAGATGATCCGACACGGATTTAGGCCAGGGAAGGGGCTTGGACGAACCCTTCAGGGAATGACGGAACCCATTACTTTACCAGTCATCAAGAAACCTTTTGGACTAGGTTTCAAACCTACTCCAGCAGACGAAAAATGGGCAAAGAAAAGGAGAAATGAGGGCTGGAAGTTGCCTCAACCACTGCCGGATTTACATGCGACTTTTGTCAGGCCAAGGTACACTGAAGAAGAAGAAGATGAGGTCTTCACAGCTGAGGAAATCGAGGAAATATGTGGGGCAATGAGGGATATGCTCTACGAGGTCCACATGGTTCAACCAGGCGAAGGCACGAGCACTGCTGAGATGATGTACATGGGGCCAAACGCCAAGCTCCAAAACTGGGAGATCACGCCATTCCCAACTAGACGGAAGTCCGGGTAGACCTGTCCTGCCACCTTTCCTGTATCACAAGTTATCTCCGGGACATAACTTGAACGTTTTCTTCTTTTCAATTGTTGTTCCGAATTCCTAGTTGTAAACGTTGTTGTCTTCCAATTTTCCAAAGAAAATAAAAAAAAATCATCATTGCTTTCCTATTCTTTCTCTGTTCTGATCTTTATTAGTTTTCCTTTCATCTTCCTTTTCAGTCCTAATAATGCGGCTTTAAATATGACATGCTTGCGGACTTCAGCCCAGATCACAATGAGCTGTTTAACTGCGAATTAATGAACCCAGAACCAGAATATGATGCGGAAGAGGCTTTTAGAGAGATAAACCGAGAGTTGGAATATTTTGAGAATAAACCTAAGCCAAATCTGAATGACACTGAACCGGTAAATTTAGGAACCCCGGAAGAAATCCGGGAGACCAAGATAAGCATTCACACGGACAAGAAAACGCGAGAGGCGATAATTCAACTTCTTCTTGAATTTAAAGACGTGTTTGCTTGGTCATATGATGACATGCCGGGACTAGGTGTCGATCTAGTGGTTCACAAATTGCCGATTCATCCTGATTGTCCTCCGGTTCAACAAAAGCAACGAAAGTTCAAAACCGAGGTCAGTGACAAAATTAAAGAGGAGATCACCAAGCAACTGAAAACAGGAGTGATCCGAGTAGTCCAATATACAACATGGTTGGCGAATGTGGTTCCAGTACCGAAAAAGGACGGGAAAACTCGGGTATGTGTAGATTACCGAGATCTGAACAGAGCAAGTCCCAAAGATAATTTCCCGCTGCCCAACATCCACATCCTCGTTGATAATTGCGCCAAACACGAGATACAATCCTTCGTAGATTGTTACGCTGGATATCATCAGGTGCTGATGGATGAAGAGGACGCCGAGAAAACCGCTTTCACCACGCCTTGGGGCACCTACTGTTATCGGGTCATGCCATTTGGTCTAAAGAATGCTGGGGCTACTTACATGAGGGCCATGACCGCCATTTTTCATGACATGATGCATCAGGAAATAGAGGTGTACGTGGACGATGTAATAGTCAAGTCCAGGACACAGGATAATCACATCCAAGACTTGAGGAAATTCTTCGAGAGGCTAAGGAAGTATGACTTGAAGCTAAATCCAGCCAAATGTGCTTTCGGAGTTCCGTCAGGTAAACTTTTGGGTTTCATCGTAAGCAGGAGAGGTATCGAGCTAGATCCAACTAAGATAAAATCTATCAAAGATCTACCTCCCCCAAGAACGAAGAAAGACGTGATAAGTCTTTTGGGCAGGCTGAACTACATCAGTCGGTTTATTGCCCAGCTGACAAGCACGTGTGAGCCCATATTCAAGTTGCTAAGAAAAGATGCGGCGATTAAGTGGACAACGGAGTGTCAAGAAGCCTTTGATAAAGTCAAAGAGTACCTTTCGAATCCCCCAGTCTTGGTCCCTCCCGAACCAGGGAGGCCACTTTTCTTGTATCTGACAGTCTTGGAGAACTCTTTTGGCTGCGTCCTCGGGCAACACGATGTGACCGGGAAAAGGGAGCAGGCGATCTACTACCTGAGCAAGAAATTCACCAGCTACGAGGCCAAATACACTCTGTTGGAAAAGACATGTTGCGCTCTCACGTGGGTTGCTCAAAAGCTGAGGCATTATCTCCAAGCCCACACTACATTCCTCATAAGCAGGTTGGATCCCTTGAAATATATATTTCAGAAACCAATGCCTACTGGGAGACTGGCTAAATGGCAAATCTTGCTTACGGAATTCGACATAGTTTATGTCACTCGCACGGCAATGAAAGCCCAGGCGTTAGCAGATCATTTGGCCGAAAACCCGGTCGATGAGGAATACCAGCCATTGGATACCTACTTTCCAGATGAAGAGGTAAACACCGTAGAAGTGATCTCCGAGGAAGCTCATGTTTGGAAGATGTTCTTTGACGGAGCCGTGAACGCCAAGGGTATAGGGATTGGGGCAATTTTGATCTCACCTGCCGGTCAGCATTATCCCGCCACAGCTAGACTTCGTTTCTTCTGCACAAATAATACAGCTGAATATGAAGCCTGCATTATGGGCATACATATGGCAATCGATCAGGATGTCACAGACTTACTGATTATGGGAGATTCTGACCTGATCATCCGGCAAGTTCAAGGCGAATGGGAAACTCGGGATGTCAAACTTATCCCATACCGACAACATGTGGAGGACCTCAGCAAGCGCTTTACCTCAATAGAATTCAGGTATATTCCGAGGTGTCACAATGAACTGGCAGATGCACTTGCTACTCTGGCTTCTATGCTACCCTACCCGGGCGACGCCCACGTCGATCCTTTGGAAATCCAAATCAAGGAAAGACACGTTTACTGCAGTGTAATCGAGGCGGGATCAAATACGCAGCCTTGGTACCATGACATCAAGAAATTCCTGAAGACACAAGAATACCCCGAGCATGCAACTGGAGATCAAAAGAGGACCATTAGGCGACATGCAAGTGGTTTCTTTTTGAGCAGTGAATTGTTATATAAGAGGACTCCGGACCTCAATCTCTTAAGATGTGTCGATATCGAGGAAGCGAGAAAGATCATGCACGAAGTACACGCAGGTGTGTGTGGACCTCACATGAACGGGTATGTCTTGGCAAAGAAAATCCTTCGAGCAGGTTATTACTGGATGACCATGGAAAAGGATTGCTTTAGTTTCGTTCGGAAGTGTCATCAGTGTCAGGTGCACGGTAATTTGATTCATGCACCTCCCACGGAACTGCATCCCATGTCCGCACCTTGGCCATTTGTCGCTTGGGGCATGGACGTCATTGGACCAATTGAACCAAAGGCTTCGAATGGACACAGGTTTATACTGGTTGCCATCGATTACTTCACAAAATGGGTAGAGGCTGTCACTCTCAAGTCGGTCACCAAGAAAGCTGTAGTGGATTTTGTACACTCAAATCTTATCTGTCGCTTCGGTATTCCTGCGACTATCATTACAGATAATGCAGCAAACTTGAACAGTCACTTGATGGGAGATGTGTGCGAGCAATTCAAGATAACACAGGAATTCCACTCCTTATCGGCCAAAAGCCAATGGTGCTGTGGAAGCTGCAAATAAAAACATCAAGAAGATTTTGAGGAAAACAATACAAAGTTCCCGACAGTGGCATGAGCAGTTACCTTTTGCATTATTGGGGTACCGCACTACGGTACGCACATCGGTGGGAGCGACTCCTTATCTTTTGGTTTATGGGACCGAGGCCGTAATACCGGCAGAGGTAGAGATTCCTTCACTTCGAATCATTGTCGAAGCAGAAATCGAGGACAGCGAGTGGGTTAAGACTCGACTGGAGCAATTGACATTGATTGATGAAAAGCGGATGGCTGCAGACAATTATACCAACGAAGGATGGCCCGTGCTTACAACAAGAAAGTCCGACCTCGGAATTTCGAAGTAGGACAATTGGTACTGAGGCGTATTCTGCCGCATCATGAAGAAGCAAAAGGAAAGTTTGCCCCAAATTGGAAAGGCCCATACATCGTAAGGAAAATATTGCCAAGAGGAGCATTGTATTTAGGTGATATCGAAGGAAATGACCCTGACACAGCGGTGAATGCAGATGCAGTCAAGAGGTACTACGTCTAGATCATACTCCAAGTGGTCCTGACACGTTGAAAATGGCGAAGGTGTTTATTCCCCACTGCTCCCCAAACACTACCCAATTCTCTCTACCAACTTTTGAGCCGCTTACAAAAAAAAAAAAAAGAAAGAAAACAAAACAAAACAAAACGTTGATTGAGGCCTGAACTACGTTTGACTTGATTCCGAAAGGATACGTAAGCAGCCTCTCCCTGAGGTTCAGTCACACCAACAACAAAATCCCATCCACCCTGAAATTGAAAACCGGGGCATGTCGGACACTTGAGAAGTTTAGTATCAGCTACCTCTCTTTACCAAGTACAAGCCTTCAAATCAATTACCAAAGATAGTGGGAAACCAATAAGCATCACAAATGGAAACCGGCACACCCTGAGTTGAGAGAAATAAAATGAGAGAGTCTCGGCGGTGAAAACCTTCGGGCACCACGAGGCGACGGGAGTAGAGAAACCAAAATGAGAGAGCTTGTTTAGTAAAAACTCGCAAAGAGTGCTATCAAGCGATGACAGGAAGAGAAATGAGAGAGGTCAGTCAGTGAAAACCCGCAAAGGGCGCTGTTGGCCGAAAAGGAATGACGCCACCCCAAGAAGGTCTCGGCAAAGTTCCACCGGTTTTGGAATCACAGATCTGTTCTGGTTCAGGAAAACGCAAGTTCATGGAAGGTCGGACGTCCAGTCCAAAGAGCATGTCATGTCATTTAAAGCCAGCGTTATCTTCCTCAGATAAGTCTTTTTCGTCCCGAAAAGGGTATTTCCTTTTCTGATTTGTTTTCCCCTGCTTTGTTTCTTTTCGAATCCCTTTTGCATTTTAACCCCGAGTTCAGGACACACCGGAAAGAGTAGGTGGCATGGTTTGTTTGCACGGAATCCCGTCTCATGAAGGAAAGCACCTCATCTCGTTGATATGATTACCCAAGCATGATGAATCATGACGTTTGATGGTGTTCCGGAGTAAAGGAAAAAGAGAGAAATCTTGAAATCTTCCCCAGCAAGTCCACCTTCGGACAAATCCCCACAGAGTCTCCCCCTGTACAAATCCCAACAGAGTCTTGTACAATCTCCCACAGAATCTCCTCAATATAAAAAAAAAATGGAATCTCCCCAGCACATCCCAGCGAGTCCTTTTGTAAACATTCCCCAACAAGCTTACCCCAACAAATCCTAGAAATCCCACTTTGAAATAAATCCCCAGCATGCCCATTGTACAAAAATCCACACAAAGAATCCACTTTGTAAATATTCCCCACAGAGCTTCCCTTTTGTACAAATCCCCACAAAATACCTCCAATAAAATCCCCGTTAAGAACCTCCAAGCAAAACGGGACACAAAAAAAAAGAGAAAAGAAAAAAGAGCCTTACGAGGCAAATCTTCACAGAATCTGGAAATACAAGCCTGAGCGGTCTAAAGGGTTTCGGCATATGAATCAAATCAATGGCGGGACTTCACAACAGAAATGAAGACGCAACAAAGCAACCGGGAACGATCAAGGTCACCGAACCGACCGTCATTTTCGAACTAACAACTGTTCTTTAAGTCGAAACAGGTATTAATCCAAGACAATCGTGCAAGAAGCAGGTGTCGCCCAAAGAAGAAGGTACACGGGTACAAGAAACATTTTGGCAATAAGGAATTCACTCAAAAGGTAAGTTCCCGCAAAACTCCCTCTTATTTTTCTATTAAAACAAGAAAACTCAGAAAGATGATCGTATAGCATTCTAGAGCTCTATCCCCAGCCAATCAGCATTAGGGTTTTAAACCCTAAACTGAATTTTCCTTTTAGTCAGCATTAGGGTTTTAAACCCTAAACTGAACTTTTTCCTTTCAGCCAGCATTAGAGTTTTAAACTCTAAACTGAGCTTTTCCATGCAATCAGCATTAGGGTTTTAAACCCTAAACTGAATTTTCCTTTTTAGTCAGCATTAGGGTTTTAAACCCTAAACTGAATTTTCCTTTTAATCAGCATTAGGGTTTTAAACCCTAAACTGAATTTTCCTTTCAGCCAGCATTAGAGTTTTAAACTCTAAACTGAGCTTTTCCATGCAATCAACATTAGGGTTTTAAACCCTAAACTGAATTTTCCTTTTTTAGTCAGCATTAGGGTTTTAAACCCTAAACTGAATTTTCCTTTTAGTCAACATTAGGGTTTTAAACCCCAAACTGAACTTTTTCCTTTCAGCCAGCATTAGAGTTTTAAACTCTAAACTGAGCTTTTCCATGCAATCAGCATTAGGGTTTTAAACCCTAAACTGAATTTTCCTTTTTAATCAGTATTAGGGTTTTAAACCCTAAACTGAATTTTCCTTTTAGTCAGCATTAGGGTTTTAAACCCTAAACTGAACTTTCTCCTTTCAGCCGGCATTAGAGTTTTAAACTCTAAACTGAGCTTTTCCATGAAATCAGCATTAGGGTTTTAAACCCTAAACTGAATTTTCCTTTTAGTCAGCATTAGGGTTTTAAACCCTAAACTGAACTTTTTCCTTTCAGCCAGCATTAGAGTTTTAAACTCTAAACTGAGCTTTTCCATGCAATCAGCATTAGGGTTTTAAACCCTAAACTGAATTTTCCTTTTAGTCAGCATTAGGGTTTTAAACCCTAAACTGAACTTTCTCCTTTCAGCCAGCATTAGAGTTTTAAACTCTAAACTGAGCTTTTCCATGCAATCAGCATTAGGGTTTTAAACCCTAAACTGAATTTTCTTTTTAGTCAGCATTAGGGTTTTAAACCCTAAACTGAACTTTTTCCTTTCAGCCAGCATTAGAGTTTTAAACTCTAAACTGAGCTTTTCCATGCAATCAGCATTAGAGTTTTAAACCCTAAACTGAATTTTCCTTTAGTCAGCATTAGGGTTTTAAACCCTAAACTGAACTTTTTCCTTTCAGCCAGCATTAGAGTTTTAAACTCTAAACTGAGCTTTTCCATGCAATCAGCATTAGGGTTTTAAACCCTAAACTGAATTTTCCTTTTAGTCAGCATTAGGGTTTTAAACCCTAAACTGAACTTTTTCCTTTCAGCCAGCATTAGAGTTTTAAACTCTAAACTGAGCTTTTCCATGCAATCAGCATTAGGGTTTTAAACCCTAAACTGAATTTTCCTTTTAGTCAGCATTAGGGTTTTAAACCCTAAACTGAACTTTTTCCTTTCAGCCAGCATTAGAGTTTTAAACTCTAAACTGAGCTTTTCCATGCAATCAGCATTAGGGTTTTAAACCCTAAACTGAATTTTCCTTTAGTCAACATTAGGGTTTTAAACCCGAAACTGAACTTTATCCTTTTAGCCAGCATTAGAGTTTTAAACTCTAAACTGAGCTTTTCCATGCAATCAGCATTAGGGTTTTAAACCCTAAAACTGAATTTTCCTTTGTTTGGCGTTAGGGTCTTTAACCCCAAACCGAACCTCTCCCCAGCTAGCCGATGTTGGGGCTCCAACCCTGAACTGGGCATTCATATCCTCTTTCATCAATTTTATGAACTTCCTGGTGAATAATTAACGAAATTTTCCTAGTGAAACTGGGGCAGAAAATTTCGTTCGTTTGTTTGTTTTTTCCCGCAGGTCTAACCTCGAGCCACACGGATCGAAATGACCCGCGAGATGAGTCTCAACTCAAAATCAAAGAAGAAAAGAAGATGTCCCGAGATACTGGAGAAAATGGAAGGCGGATCGCTCCAAGATTTGATTAAGGTCCAGAACTCTGCCAGTCGCGTCTCACTGAGTATCCCGGAGATTAAGCAAGTCGCCACAACTCGCAAGCATCAAGATTCAGATCGAAGTCTCCAAGCCCAATCAACTAAGACTCAAGATCAAGTCGCCAAAGAATCATAAATAGGGATCTTGTAACTAGCAGTTGACATGCATATAAGTATTTAGTTCAGTTTCAATTTTTCTTTGGTTGTAATAAGGCGGTCAGTAACGTAGCAGTGACAACAGCAGCAGCAGTAGCAGCAAGCATTGCAATCCCATGGTAGTCCCAGCTACCAAAACTTCCCGAACTACATTGACCTGATTCCTGTTTAGCCCAGGATATGTAGGAAATCTTTGAAGCAAGATTCGGTCGGATCTTTCAAAAATGCTTCATGCGGAGTGGTCTACAGGCAAATAATCGCTCATACACGCTCACTTTGTCTTTGCACGAAAACCCTTCGTGTTTCCGAACAAAGAGGGGCAGCTGTGAGCACGTGATTTTTGTTTCGCACGACAATCGCTTCAAAAAAAAAAATAATAATAATAATTGGCCCTGCTGTACAATTTTGAATTTCTGTGCGGCACCTTGTTGATTTATTTGTGACTTCGGCCCATTTTTATTTATTTACTTTATTAAAAAAATAAAATTCGAAAATATATGTGTCCTGCATAATTCAAACCGTAATCCGGTCGTTAAATAGAAAATCATAAATAGGCATCTTCGTCCGTGATTTTATTTTTGTTTAATTTTACCCATTTTTGAATTATTTTAACGTGTGTGTGAATAATTGTATTGGGTGTTTGATTTTATTTAGTTTTGTATTTCTCTTTATATAATAAAAAAAAAAAAGGGGGCCTTGCCTTTCCGGATTTGGGCCAATTTATTAAAATTGGCCCAAACAAATAATGCCCAAACGGACAGCCCAAGCCACCAGTCCAAACAGCCCACCCCCAGGCCATAAAACGACGTAGTTTAACACCAAAACTACGTCGTTTCGATGCCAACCCATCACAACCGTTTAAACCAAGCCGATCCAACGGTCCGGATCTTTCACCCGTAACCCCACTACCCGACCCGTTACCCGAACCAATTCTGACCCCTACTAAGCCAAACGACGACGTTTCGTTTAAACCTTCAGATCCAAGCCGTCCATCTCGTCTCATCCAACGGTTGAAATCAATCCCCCCATTCCATATATAAGCCTCCTACCACACCCTGCCCCCTATCCAATACCCCAGCTTCCGTCTTCACCTCCTTCCCCACGAAACCCTAGCCGCCCCCTTATCCCTCGCCATTAATCCCGGCGGCATGAACGTCGATGACCTCCGCCTGAACACCATAGAACCCCCTCACCGCCCTGAACATCGATCTGTTGGCCGTTTAGTTCGAATCCCTTCCCACCTTCTCGAATCTTCATTTGAAGATTCGAGTCGGAACCTGAGTTACACCAATCGACTTCAACTTCGCACCAGACAGTCCCCAGACCCCCCTCGTGACCAAACCATGCTTGGTTTGGTCCGAATCTGACCAGGGAAGCACGAATCCCGGATCTAATTTTTGGAACTTTGAAGGTCTTCGTCGATGGTCCGTGTTTTGTTCAAACTAAAAGATTAAGGTCTAATGGACCTTAATCGAAGTGTTTCTCATCTGAGAAACACTTCGATTAAAGCCCGTTCAGCCTTAAGAAAGGTCTGTCCGAATCCGAGTTAAGGCTTTTGATTTTTCAAGATTTGAGGTGAGTTTTGATTCTCTTTGCTTATTTATGTTAGTCCATGTTCGTTTAAAAGATTTGTTCTGGTTTTGTTTTTAATCTGTGTTTTGAGTTTTATCAACTGTTCCTGTCCATCTCGCCTGAACCTTTGTTGTTTGATTGAGTCTTTCTTCTAATTGTTCTGATAATTTGTATGTATGTATTTGTTGTGCAATTAATTGGGTTTCAAATGTGAACTGACCAACTGATTCTTCCCATGTAATTTTGCGTAGTCAGTACAATTCGAATCATGTGTTCGATACTGTTAAATGTCTGACTTTGGTCTCGATTGTACGAGTTATAACTAGTATAGTCGAGTCGACATATGTCGTCAATTAGTTTCAGATGTTTGAACAATATACAAATTGATTTGCTCCTGTTTAGCATTGTATGAATCAGTTGGGAATTGAATTTAGCTACTTATAGTTGTTAATCTGAATCAGAAGTGTAAAGGGTTTGATTTTGTTTAAGTTGCAGTCAGAATTGGAGGGCATGTGCACTTGTGCACAACATGTGCATTTGTGCACTTGTGCACAACATGTGCATAAAGGCTTTTGTTTGATTTAAAAATGTTTTGACAGCATATGCTGTCAGATACATCCTGCTGCCCACACCCTACTTTAGTTTCAGAAATAATAAACATTACAAAAGTAAGCCTGCCAAGGGAATATGATGGGGTTTTGGTTAATACTTAAATGACTAAGTGGAACTGAAAAGAGGGCAGCACATGAGGGGGTTTCTGTTGGTCTAAACAGGCTGTAAAAGGGGTAATGTGAAAGCTTATAAAAGGGAGGACATACAGAGATAGAGGGGGAGGATACCATCGGATAATAGAGGTCAGAGAGAGCATAGATAGAGGAGAGTTGAAGTTCTGGAGATACAGACAGAATTAGAGACAGGATTGAGAGATAGAAATACATACACACACACACAAAAGGATAGACATTGAACCTTAAGAGCTGAATAGGAAAAACACAAACAGAGATAGAGAGAGGTTAAGGGATAGAAGCTATACAACCAACAATCAGAAACCTTCTTCCTCCTTTTGTTATTGGGTTTTCAGTTGTTTCAATTTGTTCAAGCCAATTCTGATCCTTTGAAATCTCAGTTGTGTCTATTAGTTGAGTGCTTTCATTGGTCTACTACTATCTGGAGTTCTGATTCTACTCCACTGGGTGTTGCTGTTATTTGGCTATTGCTTTCTATTGGCTATATTTGCATCTCTGCACTCGAGCTGGGTTCTTGCTGTATTGCTTTGTCTGCTGCTATTTCTGCCCTGCTGCTACTGATAGTGCTGTGATTGCTGCTGCATTTTGTTGTCATTATATTCTGCTGACTCCCCCTTTCCTTCAATTGTCAAATATTTCCAGGTACACAACCTCTGAAACTTTGTATTGTTGAAAGTTTGAAGTTGAAATAAAGAAAAGAACAGTTGTTCATGTTATAACATTGGTGTTAAAAATAGGTCGAATGTTAGTGGGATTGTATTTTACTGCAAACTGCAAACATTTTGTATAAAACTAGCATACATTCTGCTGAGATGGACTGTTAGATAGCGCTGTTCAATAGCAATAACAATATGATAGACAGCATGTTTGATTTGGGATACGTTCAGTTCAGTATAATACTGTTTGGTTTAGTTACGACTGTATAACATAGAGTCAGGGCAAACACTTGTATGTATTTCTGCCTAGACCACTGAATCGACAAATCTGTGGTATTAGGTCTGGGATAGATGTATCCCAAACAAACTCTCATGCAGTCATATTAAAAGTCTGGCTATGAATGCCAGTTTCGCTTGTCAGTTTATTTGTTCCAATGCCGGTTTGATATCAGGTTTCGGTACAGATTCTTCGTTTCGAAATGATGTAATGATTGTTGAGAAAAACTAATAATCATTTTTGAGTTCAATTAGTAGTAATTTTTCCTAATAAAACAGCCGATTTCTTTATCAATCTCAAATAGGTTAGAGTGTTAAGAATAGAACTTGAAGGTCGTTAAAACATAACTCAATATATGTTGTTAGTTTGTTTGCAATCTCACTTAGCGAATTAATAAGCATATTCACTTGTTGAAGACAAAGAATGTCGTAGCTTTCACCTCATGAACAATCAATCAGGTAATCAAACAAGTTTAGGTTCGACAAACATAATAAGGATTCAGTCCGTATTTGTCTAAACCAGCAAAATTCGGCATCATCCTTCCCTTTAAAGATAAATGTAGTAAAAATGTAGTCCTTGTAGGGTACCCTTCTAAAATAATGAGACGAGCCTCGCCGAATCAAAAGGCAAATTGCGGGGCCCTCAATAATTGGTCATAATAAATACTTAGAATTTGGGACGGGCTGTTTAGTGAATTCCACTCCCCTCCCCGAAGACAATAACGCGTTAGATTCTTTAGGCGCGACTTAATCAAATTACATTCCTAAATTCGGGTGCGCATTTATGTGACCCAATTTCAAATCTCAATGGAGTCGAAATGTGTTAACAATTACGGGTGCATTGATTGTGACGTGGTTCGAGATACATTTTCACGACGTTGCAATTCTATAAAAATAAATGATAATAATAAAAGCGGTTAAAACTTAATAAAAGCACATAAGTCACAACATGTATTTAAATCGGATATTTAGCCATTATAACAATTTAAGCGACCGTGCTAGAACCACGGGACTCGAGGGTGCTTAACACTTTCCCTCGGGTCAACAGAATTCCTTACTTAGAATTTCTGGTTCGCAGACTTCATTTGGAAAAGTCGAAAATTTCCTCGATTTGGGATTCAAGATAAACCGGTGACTTGGGACACCAAAAGCCAAACCTTTCCCAAGTGGCGACTCTGAATTAAATAAATAATCCCATTTCGAATATTGTCACTTAAATTGGAAAAACTCCACCCGCGCATCTAACCCTTCGGGGCCGGGCGCGCAAAAAGGAGGTGTGACACATGGTATTCTCTTTTACCCGAAAATTCTATAAATTCTTTTGCTGAGCTTGTAGATTCTTTCATCAAAACACACTCGGGAGCTCAAAAAGTAGAGAAAAGACTGGAGGATATTTTCAAAATCAAGCAAGGGGACTCAGAACTGCTTAGAGAATCCGTGGACAGATTTCAACGTGAAAGAATGACATTGGCACATGTACCTGACAACTGGGCAGCTATAGCTTTCACAAGTAATTTGAATGAAAAAATCTCGGAAGCTACGAGGAGGCTCAAGGAAATCCTTTGAGAATTCCCAGCTACAACGTGGAATGATGTTTATAACAGGTATAGCATGAAGCTGAGGATTGAGGAAGATACTATTCCACGATTTCAAAAAGAAGAAAAGGTAAGTTCGAGACGTGTGAGACTGAAAAAAGATCCGGTAAAAATAGGTACGAGCCTTACATGGGACATGCGGGAAAGGACTCACGGTCAAAGCAGGATAATAAAAGGTACGATCACAGATCTAGAAACAGAGAATCAGGTTCTTCATCTAGATTCAGGAACGAGCGAAATAACTATGAGTCACAAGATGATGATAGAAATTTAAAAGCGAGATTCGGTGGTTACAACTTCAACATCAGCACCTCCGAGCTCGTAGTTGTTTTGAGAAGCATGGGAGATAAAGTTCGATGGCCAAAGAAAATGAGATCGAATCCAAACAGGCGCAACCCTGACCATTGGTGCGAGTTTCATAATGACCACGGACATAAAACAACAGATTGTAGATTTTTACAAAGTGAAGTTGATTATTTATTAAAACAAGGATATCTTATTGAGTTGTTCAGTGAGAAAGGCAAGCAAGCTTACATGAAGAACAGGCAGGAGCCTCCAAAACCACCTTCTCCCAAAAGAGCTATCAACGTTATAAGTGGGGGTGAAGACGTCAATGGTATATCATATACTGCAGCTAACAAAATTTCCAAAGTAACAATTATCCAAGGGAAACGAGTGCGACATATTTTAGAGGAAGACAACATTACATTCAATGGCGCAGATGCAGATGGCGTATTAACCCCTCATAGCGATGCACTGGTAATATCTTTAATTGTACATGATATTAATGTGAAACGAGTTTTGATTGATCCAAATAGTTCCGTGAACATTATTTTACTAAGAGTATTACGTGAGATGCAAGCTGAAGATAAAGTGATACCAAAGACGCATACTCTATCTGGATTTGATAATTCTAGTGTCCTCACGAAAGGAGAGGTAACACTCACCGCATTCGCTGAAGGAGCCGTTAAAGATACAGAGTTCCAGGTGGTAGATATGGAGATGGCTTACAACATGATTATTGGGAGACCATGGATCCACGAAATGGATGCTATTCCTTCAACCTTGCATCAAGTTATTAAATTTCCATTGCCATGGGGAATCTATCAAATTCGTGGAGATCAACATACAGCTAGGGGTATCAACTCTGTTGCAGATACAAGCACGAGAAATGAAGGTAAATAGCAATCACAGAAGGCGGTTTAGGACACCACAACACAAACCTCAACTGAACAACGGCAAACAGATGTAGATTCAAGACCTGATACCATTCAAGAACTAGAAGAGAATGAAAATATCAAAACAACAATAGAGGAATTAGAGCCTGTCGTGTTATTTGCTCAATGGCCTGATAAAAAAGTCTATGTTGGAGCCAATCTTAGCCAAGGTATGAGAGGTAAGTTAATTGAATTTTTGAAAACTAACGTGGACTGCTTTGCTTGGTCCCACTCTGACATGACAGGAATACCACCGGAGGTGATGACTCATAAACTAAATGAAGATCCATCATACCCTCCTGTCAAGCAAAAGAAAAGAAAGCAAGGAACTTTCAAGAATCAGGTGATTCAAGAAGAAGTCCAAAAATTGCTAAAAATTGGTTCCATTCGTGAGGTAAAGTATCCTAACTAGTTAGCTAACACTGTTGTAGTTCCAAAGAAGAACGGTAAGGGGCGGATTTGTGTAGATTACATAGATCTTAATAAAGCCTGCCCTAAAGATTCTTTTCCACTACCACACATAGATCAATTGATTGATGCAACTGCAGGTCACGAACTATTAAGTTTTTTAGATGCATATTCAGGTTATAATCAGATTAAAATGGATCCGGGAGATGAAAAAAAAACTTCATTCATAACAGACAGGGGGACTTACTGTTATAAAGTAATGTCCTTTGGTCTAAAGAATGCAGTGCAACGTATCAGAGGTTAGTTACTAAAATTTTTCAAGAGCATTTAGGAAAGACTATGGAGGTATATATAGATGATATTCTTGTTAAAACTCAGTATTCAAAAGATCACATATCCCACTTATCTGACACATTTTCAATTTTGCGCAAATTTAATATGAAGTTAAATCCCGAAAAATGTGCATTTGGCGTTGCATCAGGTAAGTTTTTGGGTTTTCTTGTTTCTAACCATGGTATCGAAGTGAATCCTGCACAGATTAAGGCCAATGAGGAAATCTCCGATATACTTTCAAATAAGAAAGAAGTTCAAAGATTAATAGGGAGAATTGCAGCCTTGGGAAGATTCATTTCTAAATCATCAAAGAAGTGTTTTAAATTCTTCTCAGCCCTTAAGAAGCAGGATCATTTTGAATGGAATGAGGAATGTCAACAGGCACTTAAGAATTTGAAAACGTACTTATCAAATCCACCTTTGCTGGCAAAACCAAAGGCTAGGGAAAGACTACTCATTTACCTTGCTGTTTTGAAAGTTGCGGTAAGCGCTATTTTGGTCCGAGAAGAATAAGGTAAACAATCCCATATCTACTATGTTAGTAAATCTTTGTTAGATGCGGAGACGCGGTATCCTCAGTTAGAAAAACTTGCATTTGCATTAATCATGGCATCTAGAAAGTTAAGACCTTACTTTCAGTGTCATCCTATCACTGTAGTAACTGCCTACCCTTTACGTAATATATTACATAAGCATGAGTTATCAGGTAGGTTAGCTAAGTGGGCAATAGAGTTAAGTGAATACGAAATCATATACCAAACTAGAACTGCTATAAAATGACAAGTGTTAGCTGATTTCGTGGTTGATTTTAGCCAAGGGATGCAATTGGAAACAGAAAAAGAATTACTGGTATTCAATGGAGCTAACCCGAGAACTTGGACTTTATTCACTGATGGCTCATCTAATGTAAAAGGTGCAGGTTTAGGGATTGTCTTGGTACCACCTACGGGTGAGACCATTCGACAAGCTATTAAATGTCACTCCATAACTAACAATGAAGCGAAGTATGAGGCTATGATTGCAGGTCTAGAATTGGCACACGAGCTTGGCATAAATCAGATTATAATTAAGAGTGATTCGCAACTCGTGGTTAATCAAATACTGGGGACTTATACAGCTAGGGAAGAAAGGATGCAACAATACTTAGAAAAGGTACGGGAATTGATAAAGCAATTTCAAACCTGGAAAGTTATACAAATACCAAGGGATAAAAATATTGAAGCGGACGCCCTAGCCAATCTCGCATCTGCAGCTGATGTGGCAAGCGATGCAAACGCCTCAGTTATACATTTATTTCATTTAGTTCTCGATCTTGATAAGAATGAGGTAAATTTTAATAATTTAACTTGGGATTGGAGGAACGAGATTGTTGCTTTTTTTGTAGTATGGTACCGTCCCTGATGATAAGAGAAAAGCTCATGCGCTTCGAAAGAAGGCTGCTCGGTACTGCTTAAAGCAAGGCAATTTATATCGTAAAATGTTCGGTGGTCTCTTAGCAAGATGCCTCGGACCTTCGCAAACGGAGTATGTAATGAAAGAAATACACGAAGGACATTGCGGGAATCACGCAAGAGGAAGGTCATTGGTAAGAACCTTAATTAGGGCAGGTTATTACTGGCCTAAGATGGAAGAAGAAGCAGAAAGTTTCGTGGCCAAATGTGATACATGTCAAAGGTACGGTAACAATATGCATAGACCTGCAGAGTTATTAAATCCGATCATTACGCCATGGCCATTTATGCAATGGGGAATGGATATCGTGGGTCCATTACCATAAGCAAAAGGACAGGTAAAGTTTCTGCTCGTACTCACTGATTATTTTACTAAATGGGTGGAGGTAGGAGCATTTAAATAGGTGCGAGAAAAGGAAGTCAAAGATTTATTTGGCAGAATATCATATGCCGATTCGGTGTACCAAAGGAGATCATGGGTGATAATGACCCTCAATTTATTGGAGCTCAAATCACAGAATTCTTTTAAAGTTGGCAAATTAAAAGGATTACGTCAACACCTTATCATCCGGTGGGTAATGGGCAAGTAGAATCAACGAACAAGTTTATTATCAATAATTTAAAGAAACGATTAGAGGAATCAAAAGGTAACTGGCCTGAAGTGTTACCGGGAGTTTTATGGGCATATCGCACAACTGCAAAAATAAGTACAGGAGAAACACCATTTTCATTGGTTTATGGAGCTGAGGCTTTAATTCCAATTGAGATGGGGGAACCAAGTACACGGTCCATACAGGCGACACAAGAATCTAATGAAGAGGAGATGCAGGTTAATCTAGATTTACTCGAGGGGAGGAGAGACGCTGCATTAATAAGAATGGCAGCATAAAAGCGAGTCATAGAACAATATTACAACCGAAAAACACGCCTCAGATTCTTCAAAGTGGGGGACTTCATGCTTAAAAAGGTTTTTCAATCTACAAAGGCAGCTAACGCAGGTAAATTAAGTCCAACATGGGAAAGACCCTATAGAGTTCGTGATATTGCAGGAAAGGGAGCATATGAGCTGGAGACAATGGATGGCAAGATACTACCTTCATATTGGAATGCTGTTCATTTGAAGAGATACTAGTTCTAAGGAATACCCACGGTCAGGTATCACCATTTTAAATTTAATTTTTGAATTGTTAAAATTTTACTAACGATTTTAGATGATAGGCAAAAAGTAACCCGTACTAAATGATGAGTCACGACCTGTAAGGCACACGAAATAACCTAAAATTCCTGGCCTAGGATTACAATTATTCTGATAGAAATTCAAACGGGTTAAGCAGTCTTCATCTATAATCGCACCTCCGAGTCCCGTATGTTTTTTCTTTTCAAGAAAAGGACCAAATGAGAGAAACTATCAAGTGCTTGAGGCTTCATACTTCAACACTCAAACACTTGGGGGACTATATAATATACACAGACATGTGTATAAAGAAGGAAAAGAGGATTAAGGAAAAATCAAGCCTAAAAGAGTCAAGTGCAGAGTAAAAGTCACAAAGTCACGAGATGGAGCCACGAGCTAAGGCCAAAGAAAAACCTCACTATAGTTAGGGTAAAGGCTATGTACTAAAATGGGTTATAAGAAAAAACAAGAAAAACAGTTACGAGAAAGTTATAGATGTAATTCAAATACATGTAAAGTATTATTCAAAACTTGTCAAAGTTATTTCAAAGAAACATATGTGTTCCTATTTCTTTTATCGTATAACAACACCATTATGAAGCTGAGACGTCTTCTTCATTAAGTTTCGAAATATAAAAGGGCCCTCTTTATAAAAATCATATTTAAATTAATTAGTCATGAGGTTAATAGAAGCATTTTCGAAAAACAAAAATACAAATTATCCTGTAAGTCCTTAAAAATAAAGGCAAAAATAAAGCAAACAGAAGTTTAAGATAATAACATGAAAAACTTCTTAATATGTAAAAAATCTAAGACTAAATTCGAACTAAGTCATAAAACTATGAAATTGTTTATACAGATTGCCCCATAAAAGACTTGGGGACTTGCGTTTCCAAAATCAACCCTCAAATGAAGCTAAGGGTTTGATTACAATTTTCCAAAATAAAAACAACTTGGAACTGAAGCAGGAACATCAATAGCAGCGGGCTCAATTTGGGCAGGTGCCAATAGATGCGGTTTCAACTTGGCTTGCAGCAACAGGCTCGATTGGGCTTGAAAGAGTTGGGATACCCGTATCAGCTTCAACATTCTCGGGAGCTTCAACCACGGGAGAAGGGAAGTCCGGAGTTTGCTGAGATTTTTCAATGGTTTCATTGATCTTAGCTAACTCTGACTCCAGGTTGAAGCTTTCTTGGCTAGCTTCAATTAGTGTATCACGACGTGAATTCAAAAATGCCCGACTTACCTCAACAGCAGATTTTTCTTCAAGGGTCTCATAATCTTTTTCCCAATCAGCAATCTCATTCTTTAGCTCTTCATTTTTAGCCAAGGCGGAGTTGTAAGAAGCTTGAAGAGAGGCATGTGAGCTCTCTAAAGCACGTACCTTATCAGCAGAGACTCAAAGGTCTTCTTGTGCTTGACTTAAGCTTTGCACGAGTTCCCTAGCGTAAACTTCTTTTTGACTCAAAAGAGCCTTTAACTCTCTGTTCTCTTCGCTGGCCTTAGATAGTTGCTCTGAGAAGGAGGATTCGAGATGTTCTTTTTCTTTTTCTGCTTGGCTTGAGGAAGCTTTTACAACCGCCAACTCTGAAGTTAAAGCCCGCGCCTGCTGCTCTAAGGTACTCTTGCTCTCTTGTAAATCTTCCATATCAATTTGTGCACTCTCAAATTGTTCCTTCCAATTGATCGCCTCCAACTGAGAATCACGTGCTACCTTCTCCAAGAGGGGGATTATGTTCATCATTTCTGTGCCGATAAGATTGGCCTAAAAAAAAGAAGAGAAATAAGAATCCCAAAGATAAAAAATTTTATAAAAAAGAAGGGAGAGAAGGAAAATACCTTCAAAGTGGCATGCATGATATCATTCATTAGAGTCAGAGAACTATGGCTCTCCAGCTTTGCTTTTTTAATTGGGCCAATTAAAGGCTCCAGCCATACATCTGCCTGACCTGACTTCCTCAAAAGGCTGCTATCAGCAGGAACTTCAATAGTTACCCTCCTCATAGCGGCACTTCTACTTGAATAGCCCACTTCCGTATGGTGAACGATAGGAGGGGGAATTGTCGAAGGAGTAGCGGTAGAGGAAGTGAAAACAGTAGAAGAAGGAACAAAAACAGTTGGGGCTGGTAAGGAAGGAATCACGGGCACGGGAGTTGAAAAAGAAGATAAGGGTATTTCATCTAAAACAGGCCCTAAACTTCCACTACCAAAACCACTGATGAAAAGTTAATCAATAGACTCATGAGTATCATGGGGAGTGACGTCATCATTAGGAATTATTACTGGGGTTTCAACAGGTTCGGTAAGAGAAACAGAAAGACGAGGGGAAACTTCAGCTTCATCATTAGAGACGATGCATCTCCTAGCTCGTGGCCTCGTCACCAGGGAACCCCTATCTTCCTCTTCTTCAAAGTCTTCTTCTTCAACAGTTTTCTTTTTCGCAGAAGAAGAACCCAAAACTATTTCTCAGGCTCTTTCTAAAGAGATACGGGTTCCCGAAGGAGTACGGGTTCCCAAAGAGACACGAGAGGCCGCAACTGCTTCAGCAGTAACTCCTCGAATAACAAATCCTAATAAAAAGAAGGATGGAAGTTAAAACAATAAGGAAAATATAGGCATGAAAGAACAAAATATAAACTCTTACTATGAGTCTTTACTTTCCAACCGAAACGGTTAGAAAGTGTTTTCCAAGACCTACCATCTATTGGTGCGGTCTTAAGCAATTTATCCACCCAACCACGAAAATTGAGAACATTCTCCACAACTTCCATGGTTGCTAAAAAAAGCAAAATTAGAGAAGTTGATAAACTTGAAGGAAAAAGGCACGAGATGGATAAAAGACTTACATGCAAAATTCCACTTCTCAGGGAAGGGAACGTTATTCTCACCCACTAAACCAGCAGTGGGGGCAGCAACAAACTGGGCATACCAGCCACGGTCCTTGTCATCTTCAGGGCTCACCAAAACCCTCTTGCTCCTGGCTACTAGTGTAAAAACACCATTGCGAAAAATCCTAGGAGAGTAAAGATGAATCAGGTGAGGGAAAGTAAAAGGAACTTCAGCTTTAGTGGTTAAATGCCTTAAACAGGCAACAAGCCTCCATATGATTGGGCAAATTTGACCCAAACAGACATTGAAGAAACGACAAAATTCAAGAATGACCGGGTCAATAGCTGGTTTGAACCCTAAAGTGAAAGGGTATGTGTAAACAAAAGAGAACCCAGTCAAATAAGAAGTAATTCTCTGATTTGGATTAGGGATAATAATGGGAAAATCGTTACTCAAATGGCAGTCTTTACGAACTACAGGAGTCAAAACTTCTGTAATTTGAGTGGGGTAAGCGTCAGCACGATCTAAAGCAGAAACCTGGTTTCTAAGAGATTCCCTATCATGGTAAAAAGATAGTTCTATAGGGACTATCTCCTCTACTAATGGCTCACGTAATAGTTCAGAAGGTTCTTTACCCCTAGAAGAAGATTTGTAATAAAGGGAACCTCTGGTTCTAGAAGAAGGACCAGAACTAGAAGAAGGCATAGACGGACCACCACCAATAGATCCTAAGCTATGAAGCCTACCCCCCCTTCTATGCCTAATGGGGGAATTGGGAAAGGTATCAACAATGGGAACTCTCCTAAGGTTAGGGTTTGGTGAAGACATAGCGGAGAAGATTGATGTGAGGAAGAAGTAAATAGAGATTTGGAGAATTAAGTGTTCAATAAGCTTTATGAGGTAAAAGACATGGAAAGAAGTTATATTTATATCGATAAGCAACCGCCAAAGGTAAAAGTGCAGTGATGGAAGGACCATAATAATGATAACTAGCACTTTGTGAATAGTGGAGCCGTAAAAAGCCTTGAAAAGGGCTGCAAAACTGCAGAACCAATAGAAAAATGACACGTGTACGGAGCATTAAATGGAAGCTACAATTGAAGCTTCAATTTTGTCATAGCATTAATGGTGACAAAAATTCTCTTTTAATGAAATCCACTTCCTAAATATTCAATTGATGAATAAATGGAAAGTGGGGAGACTATCTGTATTGGGAAAAATTGTATATAAATGTGACGTGTCAAGACACGTGGACTGGTCAAATGGTCAAAGAATTACAATTAGCCAAGAGGAATGAGCAGCAACGAAAACGAGCAAAGGCAAAGGAAGAGGAACGGGCGGTTATTCGAAGGATTCAGTGCCCGTACCTATTTAAGTCATTTATATCCAAGAATCAAAAGGAATAGATTTGACAATAGAAAAGAGTACAGATACAGTGTTTAATAGGCATTAAATGTTGAATACGTTAGAGAATTTGTATTGAATATAATGATTATGTAACGTAGCATTCAATATCTTTAATTATTCATAATAGCCTTATTATGATTTGGGCAAAACGCATATCCCTAATATATCTATAAAAGGGAGATATCTGATCAATTGTATGGACACGAAACACTATTGGAATAAACTTTGATTTTTTGTTTTTCTCCTGATTATATTCTTGCTACCCAAATTACTCTCTTTTACATATTCTTTCGATTATGAGTAACCCGTGTTCTTCTAAATTCTAGCTTTGACTAAATTTCCATTTTTTGGTTAAACAGTTTTGAGTACTAGCTTTCTTTTATATGATTCAAGACTTTTTATATCTTGATTTGATGGATTATAACTTGTTTGCGTGATCCGTGTCAATTTTTGAAAAACTTATATGTGAATTTTTTAAAAAACTGTGATTTTGGACTTTATAAATGACTAGAGTTGACCACGATCAATATTTTTGGTAAACAATCTCAGATCGGTATTTTGACGACTCCGGTAGGTTCGTATGATATTTTTGGACTTGTATGCATTGGTTGAGGTCCAAGGTGACCCAAGGCTATTCGGCGCATTGAGTGAAAAGTTGGAAAAATGAGTTTGAAGTTAAAATCTTGAGTTTTAATGATCGATTCCTTATAATTGATATTATTTTGATAATTTGAGTAAGCAAGTGAGTTTGTATGATGTTATTACACTTATGTGGATGTCCGGATTGGAGCCTGAGGAGCTCGGGTGAGTTTCGAATGCTTTATGTACTGATTTTTGGCTTAACAGAAAATCTGGTGTTGTGAACCTGCAAGTCTTGCATCTGCGAAGATCTGATCGTAATTGCGAACCTCGCATTTTGCAATGTCGAGCTCGCAAATGCGAAGGGGGACTGGGAGCTGGGATCTTCGCTTTTTCAAAGAGACTGCCACATCTGTGAACTTGGAGGGCATCACATTTGCGACTCAAGACTGGATTGGACTGCCTTCGCAAATGGAAGGCTACATAGCTTTTGCAATAGGTGGGCAGTTTGCAAATGCGGTGTTTGTGTTGCCATTGCAATAACTGAAGGGCTCACAGGTTGTTCATTTTTGGGGACGGTGTTTTTCTTTTGCGAACAAAAGTTCACAATTGAGATATCTGCAGCTGGATAAAATATTGGGATTTCGGGACTTTAGCTCATTTTACACCATTTTTCAACCTTAGACACCATAGAGGCGATTTTTGGAGAGCAATTTCTTCCCAAATTCATAGGTTAGTAACTTTAACTTGTTTTCTATCAATTTCAATTACTTTTTCGTGAATTTTATCATCGAATCTGTGAATTTCAAAGTAGAAATTGGGGGTTTGGGGTAGAATTTAGGAATTTTATAAAATTAAGATTTAGACCTCAAATTGAGATCAAATGTAAGGCCCCGTAAAAGTTCGCCAAGGATTTAAGATTTTATCGCGGCAAGATTGGTACATATTTTTGGACTGTGCAATATATGGTGAAGTTGGTAGAAAAATATGCAGAAAATGACAATTTTGCGATCTGTTATACGACCGCGGATCTGTTCTGCTGATCGCAGAATCATCGCAGAATGAATCAGAAGCAACTCAATTTTGAGGGTCATTTCACGGTGAATTATACTGACCGCATAGCCATTTCGCAGATTGCATATCCGTTGTATATATATTCATCATGAGAATTGTTGAAGGGAGATTTTGTGGTCCAATGTGCGACTGCAGAATCGTTCCGCGAACCGGGGATCCATAGCAGACCTGAACAGGCTCAACCCAGATTTTGAAGACCATTTCGCGAACCGCATATCCTTTTCCACGATCGCAAGTTTGACATCGGGGACTATTTTTGGGGTCTTTCTAACCGGATTTTAATAAAATGACTTAAGGGGCCATTTTAGAAAGAAAAATGAGATCATTTGAAGAGAGGGGAGAAACTTAAAGAGAGAGAGAATCTCCTGACCATTTGCTCTTCAATTCTTGCTCATTTCTTGAAGATTCAAGAAAGTCACTCATAAGGCCTTAACCGGGTAAGATTTTAGCCCTAGGCTCTCTTGCAATTCTTTATAATTAGTTTAAGTAAGATTTAATAGTGTTGAGGCTTATGAGATGGTGATCGGAAGCCATAAAACCTTAATTTCGAATTTGGTTGTTTGTGAAGGATGGAAAGTGTAATTCTTGAGTTGGGAGTTAGTCGTTGAGCATGCATGTACCTATGAGGGTGGTATGGAGGTTGTTGAACTATTATTGGTGAATGTTTACTTGGGGACTGAATGTGGGGGTGAAGAAATCCCATTGTAGGGAGTTGTTGTTCAAAATGCACGCTATGTGTTCGATGAAATTTCTATATGACCTAGACTATGGACACCTTTCTAATAATGATTTAATTTGATTATGTTTCTATAGATTGAAGTTTCTAGGAGTAGTGGAACGTTGTGGTAATACTAAGGAAGCTTAACTAAGGTATGTTGGCTAAACTCCTTCTATAGAATCAGAATCTATGAGTTCTTTGTAAGTTCCTTGTAAGTTCTATACGTGGTTTGTTCAAGCTCCTATTCCTATTGTTATGAATTGCTTCTAATGATTTATTTACCCAAATGCTTATGTACTCGAGTCATGCTTAAATTGCCCCTATCATATTATGCTTCCCTTTGGGAAAATGTTTCAAATATGGTTATCGTATCTAATACTTATGATTTGAATTCATGTTTCAATTGCAAATAACTATAGCTATTTTTGTAAGTGTTTTCAATGTGTTTTAAGCTCTTACGTACATAAGAATTGAAACTATGATTTTCCCCATTCTTTTAAAATGTCTAAAGTATTTTATGTGATCCACAACGAGTAAAGGAATGAAAGCGATGAAACGCGGCCATCGAACCAAGAATGAAGAATATCATGTTTGTCCAAGAGTGCCGAAGAAATGAAAGATATTATGAAAGCTATGAGATAAATATATATGTATTTCATTTATATAGAAATGTTTCTTTTTGGGAGTATCGTTAGGTCACCAAGGAAGGGTGGGTTCTAAAAGCCTAAGCCCGAAACTATACGTGCCGGTGTAGGAGTTGATTGAGGAAAAAGATCCCCTTTATATTATGTTGACATTATTCCCCTTGATTGGTATGAATTGATAGCTAGCAAACTATGTCGATCCATACCGCATTCTGGTGAGATGGCCTAGCCGATCGGGCAAAGAACGCTATGCCCCGTACATGGTGGTGTTTTCTTGTTCCTATGTCAACCTACATATATTTGGGTGAGATGGCCTAGCAGATCAGACCGAGATCGGACTCCATGCCACGTGCATGGTAGTGTGTCGGTAACTAAAGATATCCCAACCAAAAATATAAATGCTTATTTGAAAGTTAATTGTGTTTTAACTTGGCATTTAAATATTATTGTTTTTCCCAGCTGCTCCCATGTTTCTCTCTTCTTATATCGACATTTTATTCCATGTGAGGGTACTTAGCTTACATACTAGTACTATTCCATATATACGGATGGGCAGTGTTTGTCCCAGCGTCTTTAATAGATGCAGGTGGTTCCTCAACATGTGGTGTATGATCTTGATAGGTGTACCCTCTTTTCAGCTGACTTGGTGAGCCATACCTCATATCGGGGCCTTTGTTGCATTGTCTCTTGTTTATCATTTTGAAATATAGTCGGGGCCTTGTCGCTCGCAAATTCCATATTACTCTCATGTTTATTTAGAGGCTCCGTAGACGTACTGTGGGTTGTGTTAATATGAAGGGAACATTAAAATGCTATTTTTGTCACTTATTTCCACTTAGCATCTAAGGTTTGTAATTATTTTGTCATCCATCTAATGAAACTCCTTTAATTAATATAAAATTGGTGTTGTACGTCTTATCCCCTTGATTAACTATCTCTTGTCGTTTATTCTTGAATCACTCATGGGAAAGGTTGGGAAGTAGGCATCAAGTAGGCTTGCGTGACTGGGATATCTCGGTTGAGCACAAGCCCTACTCCCCAAGGTTGGGGCGAGACAAGCTTAGTATCAGAGCCTATAGTTTTAAAGTGTCCTAGGATGTCTCAGAGTCATGTCTAGTAGAGTCCTTATTATCGGTGTGAAGTCGACCACACCTATAATTAGGAGGCTACTTGGACATTTAGGAATATCACCCTTCTTTGATATTCTAGATCGTGCAATAGAGTTGATTATAAGACCTCCACTTTTTAACTCGTGCATTGTTCTAATTTTTCAGTACATGAGCCTAAGAAGAAGGCGAGGAGTGGCCAAAGAGCCAATGCCACCCCAAGATTGGCAATTGATACAATACTTGATGTTGCGGGTGAGCACCTAATAGGTGAGGACATTCCCCCCAACTACAACACCTCTTTGCTCTACTCCTCATACTGAGAATGTACAAATTCCTCCTCCAACTGATACACCAATTCCACCTCCAGCCTCAACCTCTGGTCCTAGTGTTTCTATCACGACCCAAATATCAGTCGTGATGGTGCCTATCACATTACTAGACAAGCTAACCCAAACATTTAATCACAACCCTTTTCCTTATAATAAGCCATTTTCGAACACAAGTTTTAAATATCAAATTTTCATTATAAGCATTTAAAGCAACAAAATATATATATGCGGAAGGCAAATAAACATGAAAACTACACAGCCCCCAAGTATATGGTGTCATGAGTCTAGAGCGTCTACTACTTAACTGACTGTCTGATACAACATAAGTCTAGAAAATGCGGAAAAGAACAAGATAAGAAGGAGAAACAGGGCTGTGGACGCCATACAACTACCTTGAAATCTCCGGCAACCTCTGGATCAGCTGAGGACCCTCACTTTTCCACTCGGGCACCTGGATCTGTACACAAGGTGCAGGGAGTAATGTGAGTACGCCAACTCAGTAAGTAACTAAAGTAAATAAGGTCTAAAAGCAATGATGAGCAGTTAAAAAAATCATATAACTGAATAAACAACAGGATAACAAATCCATTTCACAGTTTAAAACCAGTTTCGTCGTAAAATTATCAACTTCAGTTTAAACACTTGAAATAATATACTTAGCAATTTTTCCAACAGAGGCTATTTTTAAAAGAAGAGTGAAATCAGTGAAAATATCATAACTGGGACCCTCAGGCAAGGTATTACTCAGAAAATGACCTCTCGGGCAGCCTCTCAGTCACTCGTGACTCACTCTCGTCACTTAGTACTCACTCTCAGTACTCAGGCTCATTAATATCTCATAATAATAGAAATCATAGTAACCGCTGCGGCGTGCAGCCCGATCCGTAATTTATAGTCGACTACGCTCACTAGGGGTGTACAGACTCCGGAGGGGATCCTACAGCCCAAGCGTCATATCGCTGCGGCGCACAGCCCGATCCAATATATATATATCGCTGCAACGTGCAACCGATCCATATAAGTATCGCTGCGGCATGCAACCTGATCCATAACATATACATATAACATCCTCACTATTAGGTTCTCAACCTCTCTCAGTCATTAACCTCACAGCCTCTCGGGCACAACAATAGAAATTAGGGAACTCAGCCCAAACAGTCCTCACAATTAGAAGTAGGGTGATAAAACCAGATTTAAACATTTAAACAAGTAAAACATGACTGAGGATATGCTTTCAACAAGTAAAGTGAGCGGTATAGAGACGTCTGTATTTATCCCCTAGAGGCTACAGAGTTACGAAAAACTTCACATTTGTTCTTTCATGTCGTGCGGTTCTGTTTCTCAATGCTAATCTCTGTTCTTTCGCAAATGGAAAGAACACGCGCTTCCTCATCTACCGCTCAGCAGTCCGAGCCTCTAGCAGCAGCTCCTATGCGGGGCAGAGGGCGAGGCCATGACAGAGGCTGAGGTAGGGGTAGAGCTCAGCCCCGAGATAGTGGAGCCTCAAGTTGACTTTGATGACGAGGTTTCGGCCCCAGCAGCTCCGGTGGGCTCAACTCAAGTTCCAGAGGGGTTTATTGCAACCCTAATCATTCAGGATGCTCTTGTCCGATTAGTGGGCCTCATGGAGAGTGTCACCCGAGCGGGCTTGCTTCCTGTAGCACCAGCCATCTCTCAGGCTAGAGAAGGGGCCCAGACTCCTGCTACTCACACTCCGGAGCAGGTAGCTCCTCAGATTCAGACTCCAGTGGTTCATCCAGTTGGAGCAGTTTAGCCGGGTATGGTAGCTCAGACCGGTGATGGAGCGGCTATGTCTGTTGATGCTTTGTGGAGGTTGGATAGGTTCATCAAGCTCTTCACTTCCACTTTCAGTGGTGCATCTACTGAGGATCCCCAGGATTATCTAGACAGCTGCCACGAAGTTCTCAGGAACATGGGTATTGTTTAGACCAATGGGGTTGATTTTGCTACATTTCGCTTGTTTGGATCCGCCAAGACTTGGTGGAGGGATTGTTGCTTAGCTAGACCAGCCAGATCGCCAGCCTTGACTTGGGAGCAGTTCACACAGCTATTTTTGGAGAAGTTCCTCCCCATTACTCAGCGAGAGGCTTATTGGAGGCAGTTTGAGCGCCTCCAGCAGGGTTCCATGACGGTTACCCAGTATGAGACTAGGTTCATCGACTTAGCTCGCCATGCTCTTGTCATACTTCTTACCGAGAGAGTGAGAGAGGGTGAGGAGGTTTATTGATTGTCTTATTCAGCCGATTTGCCTTCAGATGGCTAGGGAGGCTGGGAGTGAGATCAGTTTTTAGGAGGCGGCCAATGTGGCCCGTAGAGTGGAGATGGTCCTGTCGAAGGGAGGTGGTCATGGGTCGGATAAGAGGCCCCATCATTCAGGTAGATTCAGTGGTGCCTTGTCTGGAGGCAGAGATTTATATGGTAGAGGCCATCCTCCTAGGCCCTTTCAGTCAGCTCTTCAGGTTTCTCATGGTGCTTCAGGTAGCCGTGGTCCACAGATACAGTATTCCGATCAACAGTCCTACAGTGCACCACCAGCTCCTATCAGTGCACCGCCACTCCAGAGTTTTTGAGGTGGTCATTCGGGTCACCAGGGTCAGTCTCAGTTTCCTTAGCCACAACACTCAGGTGGATTCTATGAGTGCGGTGAGTATGGTCACATCAGGAGGGCTTGTCCGAGATTGGTGGGTACTTAGTCGTAGCAGCAGGGACCCCGTGCTATGGTTAAGGCACCAGGTGTTCCACAGCCCGCACAACCAGCTAGAGGTGGGGATAGAGGTGCTAGAGGTGGAGGTAGAGTATTTAGAGGTAGAGCTCAGGCCTCTAGAGGTGGAGGCAAGCCAGCTGCAGGCCGTCCCAGAGATGGAGCGCAGGGTAGTGGGGCCCAGACCCGATGTTATGCTCTTCCAGCCAGGCCTGAGGCTGAGGCTTCAGATGCAGTTATCACAGGTACTATTCTGGTCTGTGATAGAGATGCTTCAGTGTTATTTGATCCAGGGTCCACCTACTCGTATGTGTCATTTTATTTTGCACCGTATCTGGTTATGCCTAGTGATTCATTGAGTGTTCCCGTTTATGTGTCTAAACCGGTGGGTGATTCTATTGTAGTTGATCGAGTCCATCGTTCTTGTATTGTGGTGATTGGGGGTCTTGAGACTTGTTTAGATTTGTTGCTTTTAGACATGGTCGATTTTGATGTTATATTGGGGATGATTTGGTTATCACCGTACCACGCTATCTTGGATTGTCATGCCAAGACTATGACCTTAGCTTTACTAGGTATGCCTCGTTTAGAGTGGAGAAGGACTCTTGGTTATTCTACCCATAGTGTTATCTCTTATGTGAAGGCTCGACACATGGTCGAGAAGGGGTGTTTGGCCTATTTGGCATATGTTTGTGATTCTAGTGCTGAGGTTCCCTCTATTGATTATGTGCCCGTTGTTCGTGAGTTTCCTGAGGTATTCCCTTCAGACTTGCCGGGTATGCCACCCGATAAGGATATTGATTTTTGTATTGATTTGGCTCCGGGCACTCAGCCCATTTCTATCCCGCCGTATCGTATGGCCCCGCCTGAGTTGAAATAGTTGAAGGAACAGTTGCAAGACTTGCTTGATAAGGGTTTCATTAGACCCAGCGTTTCGCCGTGGGGTGCGCCGGTGTTGTTTGTCAAGAAAAAGGACGGATCGATGAGGATGTGTATTGATTATCGGCAGTTGAACAAGGTTACGATCAAGAATAGGTATCCATTGTCGAGGATTGATGTTTTGTTTGATCAGTTTCAGGGTGCCAAGGTATTTTCAAAGATTGACTTGAGATCTAGCTACCATCAGTTGAGGATTAGGGTATTCGATGTCCCTAAGATAGCTTTCCGCACTCGGTACGGGCATTATGAGTTCTTGGTTATATCATTCGGGTTGACAAATGCCCCAGCAACTTTTATGGATTTGATGAACCAAGTGTTCAGGCCTTATTTAGACTCGTTCGTGATAGTCTTCATTGATGATATTTTGATATATTCCCGCAGACACGAGGAGCATGAGCAGCATCTCAAAGTGGTTCTTCGGACTCTGAAGGTTAGTCAGTTATATGCTAAGTTCTCGAAGTGTGAGTTCTGGTTGAGTTCAGTTGCATTTCTGGGTCATGTTGTATCAGTAGAGAGTATTCAGGTTAATCCGAAGAAGATTGAGGCAGTCAAGAACTAACCCTGACCAACATCAGCTATAGAGATTCAGAGTTTCTTGGGGTTGGCAGGCTACTATCGTCGGTTCGTGGATGGGTTTTCATCCATTGCAGCCCCGATGACTAGGTGGTCCAGAAGGGTGCCCAGTTCAAATGGTCGGATGAGTGTGAGGCGAGCTTTCAGAAGCTCAAGACAGCTCTGACTACGGCACCAGTGTTGGTTTTGCCCATAGGTTCAGGGCCTTATACAGTCTATTGTGATGCATCTCGCATTGGACTTGGTGCAGTGTTGATGCAGGATGGCAAGGTCATTGCCTATGCTTCGCGGCAATTGAAGATTCATGAGAAGAACTATCCAGTTCATGATTTAGAGTTGGAAGCCATAGTTCACGCATTGAAGATTTGGAGGCATTATCTGTATGGCGTGGTATGTGAGATGTTCACGGATCACACGAGTCTTCAGTATTGCTCAAGCAAAAGGAGTTGAATTTGAGGCAGAGCAGATGGTTGGAGTTGTTGAAGGATTATGATATCAATATCTTATATCACCCGAAAAAGGCCAATGTGGTGGCTGATGCCTTGAGTAGGAAGTCAGCCAGTATGGGCAGCCTTGCTTATATTCCGGTCGGTGAGAGGTCGCTTGGTTTGGATGTTCAGGCCTTGGCCAATCGGTTCGTGAGGTTGGATATTTCTGAGCCTAGTCGGTATTGGCTTGCACGGTCGCTCGTTCTTCTTTATTGGAGCGTATCCGTGATCGGCAGTATGATGATCCCTATTTGTGCGTCCTTAGAGACACGGTGCAGCGCGGAGGTGCCAAGAAGGTTAACCTAGATGATGATGGAGTTTTGATATTGCAGGGTCAAGTGTGTGTGCCAAATGTGGATGGGCTTTGGGAGTTGATTTTAGAGGAGGCCCAGAGCTCCTGGTACTCTATTCATCCGGGCGCCGCAAAGATGTATCAGGATTTGCGGCAACATTATTGGTGGCGGAGAATGAAGAAGGATATTGTAGCATATGTGGCTCGTTGTTTGAATTGTCAATAGGTCAAGTACGAGCATCAGAGTCCTGGTGGGTTATTGCAGAGGATTGAGCTTCCCGAGTGGAAGTGGGAGCGGATCACTATGGACTTCGTTACTGGACTCCCGCAGACTCGGAAGAAGTTCGACGCAGTATGGGTCATTGTTGATAGGCTGACCAAGTCAACGCATTTCATTCTTGTGGCAGTCTCCTATTCATCCGAGAGGTTAGCTGAGATCTATATCCGGTAGATTGTTCGTCTTCATGGTGCGCCTGTGTCTATCATTTCGGACCGAGGTATGCAGTTTACCTCACATTTCTGGAGTGCAGTTCAGCAAGGGTTGGGTACGCAGGTTGAGTTGAGCACAACATTTTATCCTCAGACGGACGGGCAGTCCGAGCGGACTATTCAGAATTTTGAGGATATGCTTCGAGCTTGTGTTATTGACTTTGGAGGCTCGTGGGATCAGTTTTTGCCTTTAGCAGAGTTTGCCTACAACAATAGCTACCAGTCGAGTATCTAGATGGCTCCTTATGAGGCATTATATGGTAGACGGTGTCGGTCTCCGATTGGATGGTTTGAACCGGGAGAAGCTCGGTTGTTGGGTACGGATCTGGTTCAGGAGGCCTTGGATAAGGTCAAGATTATTCAGGATAGGCTTCGTACAACTCAGTCCAGGCAAAAGAGTTATGCAGACCGCAAGGTTCGAGATGTTGCTTTTATGGTCGGTGAGCGGGTATTGCTTCGAGTGTCACCTATGGAGGGCGTGATGAGATTTGGGAAGAAGGTCAAGCTTAGCCCTAGCTTCATTGGCCCGTTTGAGATTCTGGATCGAGTGGGAGAGGTGGCTTATAGACTTGCATTGCCGCCGAGCTTATCAGCCGTGCATCCAGTGTTTCATGTGTCCATGCTTCGAAAATATCATGGCGATCCATCCCACGTGTTAGATTTCAGCACTGTCTAGTTGGACAAGGACTTGTTTTACGAGGAGGAGCCGGTAGCTATTCTAGACTGGCAGGTTCGCCAGTTGAGGTTGAAGAGTTTTCCTTCTGTTCGTATTCAGTGGAGAGGTCAGCCTCCTAAGGCATCGACATGGGAGTCCGAGCCCAATATGCGGAGCCGTTATCCCCATCTTTTCCCCGATTCAGGTACTTCCTTCTTCTGTCCGTTTGAGGACGAATTGTTGTTTTAGAGGTGGAGAATGTGAGGACCCAAAAGGTCATCACTTGTTTAAAAACAAAATTTGGTGTTCTGAGGCCTTGAAAACCTCATTTAGAGTCACCTCGATTTACGTGCACAGTTTGGGCGCATATCCGGAAAGCTTATATATGAAATTCTGTGAAAAATGATAAAATTTGGTTATCAAATGAGTTAATTTGACTTCGGTCAAAGTTTTGGGTAAACGGACCCGGACCCGTGATTTGACAATCCCAGAGGGTTCGTAGGAAAATATAGGACTTGGGCGTATGGTCGGAATCGAATTCTGAGGTCCCAAGCCCGAGAAATAAATTTTTAAAAGAAATTGTTTTCTGAAACTGTTTAAGGAAAATTGAAATGAAATTTGCTTAGAACATGATGGTATCGGGCCCATATTTTGGTTCCGGCGCCCGATACAGGTCTTATATATGATTTAAGACGTTTCTGTGAAATTTGGTGAAAAACGGAGTTTATTTGACATGAATTGGACTTCCGGTTGAGGAGTTATGGAGTTTGAGAGTTCTTGATGAAAATGTTAAGTTTTGAGGTTTAATTCATGATTTTACATGTTATTTTGATGATGTGATCGCACGTGTAGGTCCATATGATGTTTTTGAGTTAGTATGCACACTTGGTTTGGAGTTCCGAGGGCTCGGGTGAGTTTCGGGTAGGTTTCAGGATGCTTTAGGCTTAAAACCAGAAGTTGCAGGTCTCTGAACCCACCAGTGCGGTCCGCGGTCGACCTTGTGCGGTGCGCGGTGGAGGCTGTGCAGCTGCAGTCGACTTTGTGCGGTCCACACAGGGCGCTGCTATGCGGCCGCAGTCGACTTTGTGCGGTCCGCACAGGGCACTGGACCGCAGTAACCTCAGGAAGGCTTGTGCGACCGCAGTCCATTTTGTGCGGTCCGCACAAGGGCTCTGAGAGGGGTATAAATAGATGGGATTTTCAGTCATTTTTCATTTTTTAAAACCCCAAAAATATAAGAGGCGATTTTTCAAACAACCTTTCTTCTCCAAATCAATTGTAAGTCATTTTTAACTAGTTTTCTTCAATCATTAACATTTTTTAACATGATTTCAACTTCAAATCAATGATTTTCATGGGGGAAATTGGGTGTTTTGGGTAGAACCTAGGTTTTTCAAATTGGGAATTTGGACCTCGATTTGAGGTCCGATTTCAAAACAAATTATATATTTGAGTTCGTGGGGGAATGCGTGATCGGGTTTTGGTTCGAACCTCGGGTTTTGACCACGTGGGCCTGGGGGCAATTTTTACTTTTTGGGTAATACTTTGGAAAACTCATTTTCATGCATTCGAATTGATTCATTTAGCGTTTATTGATGTAATTAAGTAACTTGTGGCTAGATATGAGCGAATTGGCGGTGGAATCAAGGGGTAAAGCTATAATTGAAACATGAGTTGTGTTCGAGGCATCGATGTAAGTGTCCGGTCTAACCTTAGCTTGAGGGATTAGGAGTTGAGTCCTATTTGCTATTTGCTTCTTGTTGAGTACGACGTATAGGCATGGTGATGAGTATCTATACGTTGGTGTCAAGCATGACCGTGAGTCTTAAATTGATACTTGTTGTATTCTTGAATGTTACTATGGTTGAAATAGTGAGAAAATCCTTGATATTGAGCAAAGACTTAGTTTGTTATCGTGGAATCTACTTATGATTGAGAAATTGTGGTATTTGAGACGAGTAGGAGTTGAATTAAGATTGGTTATAGCTGATTCTTCCTTTCCGGGACGTATATATACTTGTACTGCTGAGTTCCCTTGTCGGGATAGTGCAGTCTATTGTTGATCCCTTGCTGGGACGGTTAATTATGATTATTGTTGAATGTATAGTTAAAATGGTTTCCGCGCCGCAACAGATATTATATTGGATCGGGTTGCACACCGCAACAAATATTATACTGGATTGGGTTGCACGCTGTAACAGATATTATATTGGAACGGGTTGCACGCCGCAACAACTATAAATATATGTGGATCGGGTTGCATTCCGCAACAATGTTAAATGATAAGAGATCGGGTTGCGCGCCGCAACAGTATTGTTATTGTATTGTTGTAGATATTGAGTTGTCCTTTCATATTTTATTAAGTTTCTGTTGGTCTTGATATATTTCCCCGAAGCATGTACTCCCTCCCATTTTAAACTGCTCATTTCTGTTTATATTCCGCCATATATTATATAACTGCACAGGTTTATCTGGAGTCTGGTCCTAGCTTCATCACTACCTCGCCGGGGTTAGGCCAGGCACTTACCAGCACATGGGGTCGGTTGTGCTGATACTACACTCTGCACTCTGTGCATATACCGGAGCGGCACTTGATCAGCAGCAGTAGGGGAGCCAGCCTTCAGTCCACCGAGACACCGAGGTAGCCTTGCAGGCGTCCGCAGGCCCGACGTCTCCTCTATCTTTTATTATGTTCTGTTATCTCATGTATCCGAGACAAACAGTGTTATTTCTCCTTCAAGCTGTTGTATGTAGTACTCTTAGTAGTCCGTGGATATTGTGACACCAGTTTCTGGGTAGAGACATGTGTTGACTTTCGAAATATTTTGGTTTTATACTTATTTAAGACTTCCGCTTAAATCTCATATTCTGCTGTCATAGAGATGTTTATCACTTGTTAATATAAGTTGCAAAAAAAAAAGATTAAAACAGAAGAGTCAAAGATTTCTAAGTTGGTGGCTTGCCTAGCTTCTACGAGTAGGCGCCATCACGACTCCCAAGGGTGGGAATTTCGGGTCGTGACACTACAATAAAGCCACTTGGCATTCTTAAAGAGTTTGTAGAAGATTGTCATGAAATAAGAAAATATCACATAAGAATTATATATGGAATTCCATTTATAGTAATTAAATTGAAATAAGAATTATTTTTAAAAAGAATAAAGTTCAATCATTGTACTAATATTTTCTAACTGACATTTTTTATTTGGAAAGTAAAAAATTTTGATATCAATAGTATTTGTATTCCTTTTCTAATATCGAGTGAGAAGAATATATCCCACTGTAATCTAATGTGCAATTTTATTTTATTTTAAAAATTTAATACTTTTTAATGACTTGAAGAATATATTTTAAGGTTTTAACCTACATTTCAGAATATAGATATATTCAATAATTTATTTATTTCATAATGGATAATCCAAAATATCTAATAAGTTTTCTGAATTTTAAACAAGTATACAATAAAAATAATTTTTTTAAAGGCTACAAGCTTCAACAAAAATAATAATTAATAGAAGTTTAATAATAACAATATTGTAATATTTTGGTGAAGTACTATATAGTTTGATCATATGCACTTTTATTTTTGTCTATTATTGAATAAAACACTAAATGAAAAAATTAAATAAAATATCATACTTACTAGGGGAAATAATTTAGAAAGAGGGGGATAAAGATAGTGTGAGAGAATTTCATACTTTGAATTAATTTAAATGATAAAATAAAGCAAATAAATAATTAATACTCAAAAATATTATTAATAAATTCAAATATTATATAGTGAAAGATTAAAAATAAATAAAAAATTATTTTAAGAGATAGAAAAACCATATATATATATATATATCAAAAAAAATTGCATTGTGGTTAAGCCAATTGACAAGCTACAATAAAGCCACTTGGCAATTTTAAAGAGTTTGTAGGAGATTGTCATGAAATAAGGAAATATCACATAAGAACTATATATGAAATTTCATTTATTGAAATTAAATTGAAATAAGAATTTTTTTTAAAAAAAAGGTTCAATCACTGTACTAATATTTTCTAACTGAAATTTTTTATTTGAAAAGTAAAGAATTTTGATATCAATAGTATTTGGATTCCTTTTTCTAATATCGAGTGAGAAGAATATATCCTACCGTAATCTAATGTGTAATTTTATTTTATTTTAAAAATCAATACTTTTTAATGAATTGAAGAATATATTTTAAGGTTTTAACCTAAAGTTCAGAATATAGATATATTCAATAATTTATTTATTTCATAGTGGATAATTCAAAGTATCTATTTTAGTCTAAGTTTTCTGAATTTTAAACATGTATACAATAAAAATAATTTTTTTAAAAGGCTACAAGCTTCAACAAAAATAATAATTACTAGAAGTTTAATAATAAAAATACCGTAATATTTTGGTAAAGTACTATATAGTTTGATCATATGCACTTTTATTTTTATCTATTATTGAATAAAACACTAAATGAAAAAATTAAATAAAATATCATACTTACTAGGGGAAATAATTTAGAAAGAGGGGGATAAAGATAGTGTGAGAGAATTTCATACTTTGAATTAATTTAAATGATAAAATAAAGCAAATAAATAATTAATACTCAAAAATATTATTGATAAATTCAAATATTATATAGTGAAAGATTAACAATAAATAAAAAGATTATTTTAAGAGAAAGAAAAACCATATTCATTATCTCTCTCTCTCTATATATATATATATATATATATATATATATATATATATATATATATATATATATATATATGTGGTTAAGCCAAGTGGCAAGCTACAATAAAGCCATTTGGCAATCTTAAAGAGTTTGTAGGAGATTGTGATGAAATAAGGAAATATCACATAAGAACTACATATGGAATTCCATTTATTAAAATTAAATTGAAATAAGAATTTTTTTTTAAAAAAAAAGTTCAATCACTGTACTAATATTTTCTAACTGAAATTTTTTATTTGGAAAGTAAAGAATTTTGATATCAATAGTATTTGGATTCCTTTTCTAATATCGAGTGAGAAGAATATATCCTACCGTAATCTAATGTGCAATTTTATTTTATTTTAAAAATTCAATACTTTTTAATGAGTTGAAGAATATATTTTAAGGTTTTAACCTAAAGTTCAGAATGTAGATATATTCAATAATTTATTTATTTCATAATGGATAATCCAAAGTATCTATTTTAGACTAAGTTTTTTGAATTTTAAACAAGTATACAATAAAAATAATTTTTTTAAAGGCTACAAGTTTCAACAAAAATAATAATTACTAGAAGTTTAATAATAAAAATACCTTAATATTTTGGTTAGCTACTATATAGTTTGATCATATGCACTTTTATTTTTGTCTATTATTGAATAAAACACTAAATGAAAAATAAAATAAAATATCATACTTACTAGGGGAAATAATTTAGAAAGAGGGGGATAAAAATAGTGTGAGAGAATTGATACTTTGAGTTAATTTAAATGATAAAATAAAACAAATAAATAATTAATACTCAAAAATATTATTGATAAATTCAAATATTATATAGCGAAAGATTAAAAATAAATAAAAAGATTATTTTAAGAGAAAGATAAACAATATTGATTATAGTATATTATAATAGAAGTAGCACGTAGGGATATAAAGTAGATGACAAGCTAATAAAAAGTTAAGTAATAATGTAACCATATTAAGTAATGGGTAACACAGTAATGATAGACAAAGAAACAAAAAATAGAGAATTTTTTTTGTAAACAAATAATATAATTATAGATATATAGAAGGACTAGACATTTAAATTTGATATATGTAACGACCCGACCGGCCGTTTTGAGCTTTGGCCCGTTCTTCGGCGGTTTGAGGCCATGAACAGCTTCACTTCAGGTATTATGACTTGTACGCATCGTCGGAATTGGACTTCAGGAAGTTTAGAGTTGATTTGGAAAGAAAATCCTCATTTTAGAAGCCTTAAAATGAAAGAATTAGCTAAGATCAAATTTGTGAGTAAACGGCCTCGGAATCAGGATTCGAAGGTTCCAGCAGGTTCGTATGATGATTTCGGACTTGGGCGTATGTTCAGGTCGGGTTTTGAATAACCCGGGAACAGTTTGACACCTATTGTGGAAGTTAGCATTTTAGAAGAAATTTCATAAGTTTGAGTCAAAGCGCATTTCAGTGTTATCGATGTCAATTTGGGATTCCGAGTCTGAGAATAGCTCTGTATGGTGATTCTGGAGTTGGGAGCGCGATCGGAAGTGAATTCGGTGGTCCGTAGGTCATTTTGAAGTCATTTGGCTAAAGACAGAAATTTGAAGGTTTTTGAGAAGTTTGACCGGAAGTGGACTTTTTGATATCGGGGTTGGATTCTGATTCCGGAAGTTGAAGTAGGTCCGTAGTATCAAATATGAATTGTGTGCAAAGTTTGGGGTCAATCGAACACAATTTGATAGGTTTAAACATCCAAAGTTGAAGTTTGAAATTCTAAAGTTTATAAAACTTGGATTGGAGGTCGATTCATGATTTTAGCGTTGTTTGATATGATTTGAGGCCTCGAGCAAGTCCGTAATGTATTTTGGGACTGGTTGGTATTATTTCGGGTGGTTAACGGATCGAAAATGAAAATTTTGGAAGGCTGAACTTGCTGGTTTCTGTCATAACCGCACCTACGAGAATTGGGCCGCAGGTGCGGAGCCGCAGAAGCGGCCAGAAGAGCCGCAGGTGCGGTTTTTGACTGGAAGTGAAGGGACCGCATATGCGGTCGTTTTTCCACAGATGCGGGACCGCACCTGCGGTGGAGAAGACGCAGAAGCGGAAAAGGGGCAGCCTGGGAAGGATCGCAGATGCGGTAGTGGGGCCGCACCTGCGGAACCGCAGAAGCAGTCGAGGGACCGCAGGTGTGGAAAGTGCTGGAGGCAGAGAGGTGTTTTAAAATCGGGATTTGGCCATTTTCTCTCATATTTTCTTGGCTTGGGCGATTTTTAGGAGAGCTTCAAGCGGGATTTTCCATCATCAACGATAAGGTAAGCTAATCCCATCCATCTTGAGTTAAATACATCGATTATGTATGGATTTTAGCTTGTAAATTGGTAGAAATTTGGGGTTTTGGTAGAAAGACCTAGAAATTTATATTCTTGGAATTTGACCACGATTTTGGGTATGGAATTGAGAGTAAATTATATATTTGAGTTCGTGGAATTATGGGTAAGCTTAATCTTCAAAAAATTTCGGAATCCGGGCACGTGGGCCCGAGGGCAATTTTGTCAACTTTTCGATTGGGGTTAGGATTTGTTATAAATTGGATTGTAATGATTAATTGAGCGTATATTAATGGATTTGCATAATTATTGACTAGTTTTGGAGTGTTGTGCATCAATTTTAGTCTTCGAAAGAGTGTGGAATGTCGGTTATGGATCTTCGGAGCGAGGTGAGTCTCCTTTCTAACTTTGTAAGAGGGAATTGTCCCCATAGGTGAGTTAATTGGTTATGTGCTCCTATTTGTGGGGGCTATGTACGCACGAGGTGACGAGAGTCCGTGCGTAGCTACTATTATGCTATTGTCCGGGTAGTTTAGGACCCAAGAGCATGTTATACTTGGATTATTTGTGAACTTATTGACAGCTTGAATTGCTTAAATCACATTGAATTAGTAAATGAATTTCTAAACTGATTAAACTTCATTTTTCTTAAATGGTTAAAAGAGGATTGGCTTTCTTTGGAAAATTTCTCCGTGTGGACTTCTTGGTTGACAGTCTGTATGTGTTTATTTTGGAGCGGGCTGAATGCTTCGGCAGATTAAATAGATGTATCTATGGTTCGCGCCGTTCGACCCTCGGCAATGCACAATTTAAATATTATTGGATCAGGCCGTTCGACCTCGGCATGATTTGCACATGCTTGTATTGCTTGCCTTGAAACTCATTAAAGTCGTTGTTGCCTTCTCCCCGGCTTCTGAAATTATGTTTAAATGATGAAGAGAAATTTGGAAGTTTTCTATAAAAGAAAGAATTGCTTACTTGCTTCATTCCATTGAATTATAATCATGTTTATAAAAATCCCAGATTTACTATATTATCGATATAACATTATTGGACCACTAGTAAGTGTCGAAGTCAACCTCTCGTCTCTACTTCTTCGAGATTAGACGGGATACTCATTGGGTACACGTTGTTTTCGTACTCATACTACACTTGCTGTGCATTTTTGTTGCACATGTTCATATGTGGCTAGTGGCTTAGTGGCATAACGGCTTTGGTTGATACGGAGACTTAGGTGAGTTGCATTCCTCGAGGCGGCCCGCAGGTAGTACAATCTCTTTTAGTGTATTGTAATTACTTTCTATCCAATTTGCATTCCGGACAGTTGTTGTGCTTTATTCGATTCCTTAGTAATTGCTCATGCACTTGTGACACTGGGTTCTGGGATGATCACGGGATTTTATTTCAGTAGTTAAATTTTGTAAAGACATCCTCATTTATTCAGTGGAGATTATTAATTATTATTTATTTGTTTAAAGGAAATTATTTCAAAATAATTAGATAAAATGAGAATTTATTAATACTTCCGCGGTGGGTTACCTGACAGTGGTGTCAGGCGCCATCATGACCCTTAGTGGATTTGGGTCGTGACAACATGGTATCAGGGCACTAGGTTCCCTTAGGTCTCACAAGTTATGAGCAAGTCTAGTAGAGTCTCGCGGATCGGTACAGAGACTTCTGTACTTATCCTCGGTAGGCTACAGGGCTGTTAGGAGTACTTCCATTCTTTATTCCTCGTCGTGCAATTTGATTCCTTGAGGCTTAGGCCCTTGTTTCCTTCCTACTCAATCTTACGTGACGCGAATCGCTTGTTGTAAATTGAGAATTTAAGAATCGTAATGGTACTACGAATGTGGTGCAGGTGTTTCTCCCTGCGTGGTTATTTGAGCTATTATCGTCGCCTTTTAGAAGGATATTCTATTGTTCCAGCTCAGTAACGATACTTCTAAGAGCTCTGAGGCTAGGCACAAGTTTCCATGATGCTTATGAACGATTATTCCGCCATATTGATATGATGGTAGGATGTTTGCCTACGTGTCGAGGTAGTGAATGACTTGAAGGGAGGTTTACTCAGTGCATGATCTAGAGATTCGGTATTTTATTCCCGGAAGGGGAAATGCAATCGGGCTGAGAATGTCCAAGTTTGGGTTGATGGGGTAACAAGACTTGGTGATTGCGGGCGTGGTGGAGTTTTCTTCTATAATGAGGTGTCGTTGTCCTTATTGAATGTACTAAATTCGCCGGTGTTATGATCTTCTACAATTCACCTTTGGAGCAGGATATTGCGAGACAGTATTGAAGAAGCGACGGTCAGAGATCACGAGGTATGGTGGTTTAGGATTAAGTCAGTATTTCTGATGTCAACGACTCGAGAAGATGATCTTTGGAAAGGTTTAGAATTAGTAGCGACTTGTGTGTTCAAGTGCTACGAAGGTAGATTTTATTTGAGGCAACAATTGAGTAGCAAAGTATGAGGAAGGACATGTGGAAAGTGTCAGGCGGTGGCTAAAATTTCTGGAAGGCCAGGTATAAGAAGCGCGGGTCGAGTAGTTGATTAAAGAAGCGAGTTTGTCCAAAGTGGGAGAGTGGCGAAGTTGCATATGGGCTTGGTGGTAGGATGACTACACATTTTAAGGAGAGTTCAGAATGACTTGGGGATTTTAGTGATTGGTGATTGGGGTTTATGGAGTTAATTTGAAGTATGGGCTATTATGAGGTAGAAGATTTGATATAACGGGAAGGAGCTGCTTGAAATGAATAAGGATACCGCATAACTTCGAACCAGAAGGTTGTTACCGCACATTTAAGTGATGTCCACGAGGGATGAATGGACTTGTGCATCTAGAAAGTGAGCTCGGACTCAGGATGGGTTATTGACGTCTTAGTGGTTGTACTCCGTGCAACATCGTCGGAAGATGTCGGGAAGCGATTTCCATTGGTGGGTTATTCCCTATGAGCAGGCTAGCGGTCGCATGGTTGATGAAGTTTCTGCAAAGAATTCTATGGGTTATTCAGCAAAGAGATCGGTCGTGCAAATGTGGTTGATGATTCAGAGTATAAAAAGGGGGTTTTTATAGAAGGATTCCGAGAATTTTGACGGTTGATTGCATATGGTTATGTCAACAAGAGAAAGAATTCTGGTGAGTTCCAGAGTTGTGTAATAGTGGCTTCAAGCTAAGTGGAAGAGTCCCACCGCCTAAGATTGGGTTGCATGGTTAACTACTTGCGAGGTTTCCAGTTATTAGCACATCGATGGGTTATTTCAGCTACGGGAAAAGACCATAAGTGGTGATTTGAGCAAGGAATGGTTAAATGTGTGCTATGATTGGCCTTATTGGCTCATGTTCAGACTTGGGGAAGGATTCAGGATTTATGCCTTGTATAGATGCGGGTTTCAAGGGAAGTGATTATGCCGGGTGCTTCGTCGAGAGGGTATTCATGTGCTATTAGATTCATGGAGTTGGTTATATTCGGGGCCAAGTCATAGCGAGCGGCTCTCAGCAACGGTCCTAGTGAATTCAAAGGTTAACGTGTGATACCTAATGATTTCGATCCTATAGGTACGGCTAAGAATCAAGCTTGGTAGCAGTTTATGAGAAGAGTCCTAGAATGATCTATGATGTGTTGGCTTGCAGTGTAGCACTTGGGAGGTATGAAATGGTTCGTGGAATTTGAGACAGCATGGTCTCGTGATTCAAGGTTACTCAGGACGAGTGAGGATAGAGTGTGTTATGCGTTGAATGGAGTTATTATTATTACTAAGGCAATCAAGGTAAATCGAAGGAAGATAGATTGGTTAGCCACAGTTGAGTTGGCATATTGGTGGTAGAGATCAGTTCCTTCAGTGTGATCAAGTTATGAATATGAATTGTGGCGGTACGTGTGAGGCTTGTCGGCCACCGTAATTGATGTTATTCAGAAGCATTCTACGGTTATAGCCTGTTATGTATAGGCGGATCCCGGAAGGGCTATGGTGGCTTAGACTACTACTTAGAGATTTGCATGTTCTACGGCTATGAGAATTCGCCTGTATGTTACTATGGTTCTTCTAAAGTAAGTTAAGTGAAAAGTTTTTATATGAGGAGGTGTTAACCTATTAGTGGTTTCGAAGTTATGATAAAAAGCGTGTTCTATTGTATAGTGGCATGTTAGGTGCAGCGAGTAGTATGGAATTTGAAGTGAGGATCAAAGTTGCAATTCGATGTTGACAAGGATGTTACGAGCTCGGATGAGCAGGAAAGGAGTTTCGATGTTTAAGGTAAGTTGGTATTGTCTTCAGCGTCACCTGAGATCGGTGTTTCGCGGAAAAGGCCTTGCATCCTGGTTAAGGATTCTTGATCGCTTTTCAACGTTAGTGCGGCCAGTGTTTTGGATGTACGAACATGTTGTTTGTTATGGTAGGTTGTGGGAGCGTGTCCTACAGGAAGATTGTATAAGTGTGGCATGTAGTCACTTGATTGATTAAAGATATAAACCAAGTATGAAGATTTTGGTGGTATCATTAATTTGAGAACTTATGCCTGGAGGGCACTCGGTTTATTGAGTTGTGGACTATGGAGGGTTTCTCCAGTCATGATGGTTGATCTTGTGTGTTACGAAAAAAGGGGGTTATTATGGACCCATGAAAGGTCATTAGCCTAGTTGGTGCAATCAGAAATCGACTTGAGGCATGTGGATGGATTTGATGTGAATATGGGTTCTATAGCAGGTCAGATGTGTTCAATTCAGCAATGTGATGCTTATGGGAGAGTAGTCGGGGTGTTATTTTGTCGTCAGCTATTCCATGCAATGATGCATTGCGCCATTTGAATTGAGAGACAGCTTGGTAAATTTCTTATGTGTCAAGTTTCCACATTGAGATGATGTTATTTCAGCAAAATGGCTTTTGAGATTCAAATCGTATATCGCACCTCAGTTGTGCTTGAGTTTTGTAGCTTATAGCGCGATATGTCCCCTCAGGGATGGTATTATGCACTTAGCGTGCCCGTGACCGAATTTCGGTATTTTATTGTAATAAGCAATTTAGCTCGATGTGCATCTCCTTATGTGAGTTCTACGTATGGATCGGGTGGCACGCCGCCATGGTTGTGTTGTGTGGATTGGGTGGCACGCCGCCATGGTTACGCTGTTTGGATCGGGTTTCGCGCCACAACAGTGTGATGTTCACTAAAGTTCCCCATATTTGTTTTTATGTGTTTTGTTTCCTATTTTTTGAGGAAAGCTCGTATTAGTTGTGAGCCCGCATCGCATGTATGATTCGCGAGCGGGGTGACTATTTAGTATGTTGCCCGCGTTGAATGTATGATTCGCGAGCGGGGGAATTAGATTTCCTTTTCGGAGTTTGTTTTTCTTTCGTACCGCATTCAAATTGGTAGCCTATTGGCACATTGTGGCATCATATGAGACTTTGGATCATGTCCGGGGTGGCTTTTAGCTGGAGCAGTTCGTACTGGGTGAGATGAAATCATTGGATTTAGGATCCGTGCAATCTGATTATGTGAAGTACATTAAGAAGTTAAGACCAGTATTCGGTTCAGAATGAGGTGAGGGTTCTTGTCAGGAGTATAGACCCGATGATTTGTTGATTTGGCAGTTGGTTATGAATTTATATGCCTATCTTCTGTCGTGGCGGTATTGTAAGAGTTAGAGTAAGAACTATGTATATCCTGAGGTGCGTTGTGAGCATCAGATTCGTGGAATTTCGACTACTATGCTCAGATAATGTTATTGTGGTCCTGTGAGTAAAATGGTACAAGGGGTGAATTCAGCTAAGGTATGCAGTCATGTTCTGGTACATCGTGTAGTGATTTATACGGTGTTCTTGTATTGAGAGCAGGCCTGGTAAAGAATTTCGGATGTTGAAACTGGGCTCTAAGGCTCATTTGTTTGAATAAAAGAGAATATCTTTAGATTTGCTCGAGCCAATGTGCTCAACTGAGTTGTGGTGGCACGGGTAGGTGCACAAAGTGCTTAACTGCGATTTCAGACGACTCCAGCGCGGTTCTTAGCACATTCGAGGACGAACGTATGTTTAAGTGGGAGAGAATGTAACGACCCAACCAGTCGTTTTGAGCTTTGGCCCGTTCTTTGGTGGTTTGAGGCCATGAACAGCTTCACTTCAGGTATTATGACTTGTACGCATCATCAGAATTGGACTTCGGGAAGTTCAGAGTTGATTTGGAAAGAAAATTATCATTTTAGAAGCCTTAAATTGAAAGAATTAGCTAAGATTAGATTTTGTGAGTAAACAACCTCAGAATCAGGATTCGAATGTTCTAGCAGGTTCGTATGATGATTTCGGACTTGGGCGTATGTCCGGGTCGGGTTTTGGATAACCCGGAAACATTTTGGCGCCTATTGTGGAAGTTAGCATTTTGGAAGAAATTTCATAAGTTTGGGTCGAAGCGCATTTCAGTGTTATCGATGTCCGTTTGGGATTCCAAGTATAGGAATAGCTCTGTATGGTGATTCTGGAGTTGGGAGCGCGATCAGAAATGAATTCGGAGGTCCGTAGGTCATTTTGATGTCATTTGGCTAAAGACAGAAATTTGAAGGTTTTTGAGAAGTTTGACCGGAAGTGGACTTTTTGATATTGGGGTCGGATTTTGATTCCGGAAGTTGGAGTAGGTCTGAAGTATCAAATATGACTTGTGTGCAAATTTTGGGGTTAATTGGACGTGATTTGATAGGTTTAAACATCGAAAGTTGAAGTTTGAAATTCTAAAGTTCATAAAGCTTGGATTGGAGGTCGATTCATGATTTTAGCGTTGTTTGATATGATTTGAGGCCTCGAGCAAGTCTGTAATGTGTTTTAGGACTGGTTAGTATGATTGGGGTTTCGAGGGCCTCGGGTGGTTAACGGATCGAAAATGGAATTTTTGGAAGGCTGAATTTGCTGGTTGTTGTCATAACCGCAACTGCGAGAATTGGGTCACAGATGCGGAGCCGCAGAAAGGGCTAGAAGAGACGCAGGTGCGGTTTTGGACTGGAAGTGAAGGGACCGCAGATGCGGTCATTTATTTCGCAGATGCGGGATCGCACCTGCGGTGGAGAAGAAGACGCAAAAGCAGAAAAGGGGCAGCCTGGGAAGGACCGTAGATGCGGTAGTGGGGCCGCACCTGCGGAACCACAGAAGTGGTCGAGGGACCGCAGGTGCGGAAAGTGCTGGAGGCAGAGGGGTGTTTTAAAAATCGGGATTTGGCCATTTTCTCTCATATTTTCTTGGCTTGGGCAATTTTTGGGAGAGCTTCAAGCGGGATTTTTCATCATCAACAATAAGGTAGGCTAATCCCATTCATCTTGAGTTAAATACATTGATTATATATGGATTTTAGCATGTAAATTGGTAGAAATTTGGGGTTTTGGTAGAAAAACCTAGAAATTTATATTCTTGGAATTTGACCACGATTTTGGGTATAGAATTGAGAGTAAATTATATATTTGAGTTCGTGGAATTATGGGTAAGCTTAATCTTTAAAAAAATTCGGAATCCGGGCACGTGGGCCCGAGGGAAATTTTGTCAATTTTTCGATCGAGGTTAGGAATTGTTATAAATTGGATTGTAATGATTAATTGAGCATATATTAATGGATTTGCATAATTATTGACTAGTTTTGGAGCGTTGTGCATCAATTTGAGTCTTCGGAAGAGTGTGGAATGTCGGTTATGGATCTTCGGAGCGAGGTGAGTCTCCTTTCTAACCCTGTAAGAGGGAATTGTCCTCATAGGTGAGTTAATTAGTTATGTGCTCCTATTTGTGGGGGTTCCATAATTATGCTATTGTACGGGTAGTTTAGGACCCAAGAGCATGTTATACTTGGATTATTTGTGAACTTATTGACATCTTGATTTGCTTAAATCACATTGAATTAGTAAATGAATTTCTAAACTAATTAAACTTTATTTTTCTTAAATGGTTAAAAGAGGATTGACTTTCTTTGGAAAATTTCTCCGTGTGGACTTCTTGGTTGTCAGTCTGTATGTGTTTATTTTGGAGCGGGCCGAACGCCTCGGCAGATTAAATAGATGCATCTATGGTTCGCGCTGTTCGACCCTCGGCAGTGCACAGTTTAATTATTGTTGGATCGGGCCGTTCGACCTCGGCATGATTTGCATATGCTTGTATTGCTTGCCTTGAAACTCATTGAAGTCATTGTTTCCTTCTCCCCGGCTTATGAAATTATGTTTAAATGATGAAGAGAAATTTGGAAATTTTCTATAAAAGAAAGAATTGCTTACTTGCTTCATTCCTTTGAATTATAATCATGTTTATAAAAATCCCAGATTTACTATATTATCGATATAACATTATTGGACCACTAGTAAGTGTCGAAGTCGACCTCTCGTCTCTTCTTATTCGAGATTAGACGGGATATTCATTGGGTACACGTTATTTTCATACTCATGTCACACCTCCTTTTTTACATACACCCCCCCAGAAAGGAGTGTATAAGAGAGTTTTTCCAACTTAAAGTGACAATCGAAACAGGATTATTTTATTTAAAATCAGAGTCGCCACTTGGTATAATTTATAGTGTCCGAAGTCACCGGTTCAAATCCCGAATCGAGGAAAAGATTGACTCTGTATTACAGTCCGCAAACCAGAAATCCGAGTAAGGAATTCTGTTAACCCGGAAGAAGGTGTTAGGCATTCCCGAGTTCCGTGGTTCTAGCACGGTCGCTCAACTTTTATAATTGACCTATTATCTGATTTTAATACATGTTTTAGCCTATGGTATATTTTAACTTATTTAACCGCTTTTATTTAATTATTTTTAGGAAAAATTCAACGTCATCTAAAACACGTCTTGAAACACGTCACATAAATGCACCCTCGGTCCCCTACACATTTTATCCAACGTTGTAAGATTTTGACTTGGGTCACATAAATGCGCACCCGAGTTCGGAAATTAGGTGTCATGACCACGTCACGGGAACCGTACCCGTAGCTATGATAATTTAATATAGCGTGCCTAAAGCAAGCTACGATAGAGTATTAAATATGTAAAGTATGCTAGTTTTATGACTTATTAGCGATATTCCCATACCCACTTATCCCTTGAATTTTAGAAATAAACTAGATGAAACAGTTGAAAGTACACCATGAATCCTTAAACATAATGAACAATTATTTTCACAGCTAAAACATTTTTGTTTTTGCCCAGAGCTTTGGCAACACATATAAATTAGTTTTCACTTGAATCGTGCAATTTATGAACCTTCAAAATGGACAAGATGCAATAACATGGTTATGATTTGGAATTCTTGCTTTCTTTGTTAATCATAAATTTGATTTCCAGCGTAAGGTGTTACCAACAACAATTTGAAATATAATTCAGCAAATAAAGTCAACATGGGTATGAAATCTGCTAATCAAGCTAACAAAGAAACTCAATAACTAAATAAGAACAAACATTCCGAGAAACATATCTCGTTCACACAGATTTCACACAAAAAAACAAATATATATTCATAAACATTGTAACAGAACAAAACAAAATGGAAACAGCACACACACGCCATTGTGTAAACTAAAAATCGAGCAGAAATTCATTCTATATCAAAATACACAATGACAAATCACTACAAATTAATCAATAACAAGGTTTAGAAATAGACCTCAAACCGCTAGAACCCGGACGGAACTCGAACCGGAAACTGACGATAGTACCTCGACGTACGACTGGAACGGACTCCTTGGACAACGACCTCCAACGAACTCGAAGATCGCCGGAAAACTCGAACTAAACCAGAAAGACAAAGCCAACGGTCTCCATAATAGTGACTCGTGATTTGGAGCTGTTTCGGGCTATTTCACATTGTTTTGGTAGAGGTTTCGAGCAGTGGAGTGAGGGTACTGAGCTTCACTCTGTTTACTCTGTTGTTGTGATGTGAAGAAGATGACGACGAGTGAGCTTAGCTCTCGTTCCTCGTCTCTCGTCTCTATTGATGTCCGTTTTCCCAACCCCTGCTTTCCCTCATTCCTCTCGTCTCCCTATAGGTGTGTTTTTTTGTGAATGTCTGCGTTTTGTCCAGAAGAAGAAGATACGGAGCTGCTGGTTCTCTTTTGGGTTCTAGTTAGGTGGAAGACGACCCCCGTATGAGTGTTAGCTGCTGGTGAAGAAGGGTTTCTTAGATGGGATGAGGATCATGTCTCCAAAGGTGCTGAAGATGAAGGGTCATGGCGGTTGGTGTGTTGAAACCAAAATGAGTCGATGGTGGGGGAACAAGAAGATGAGATTGTGAGGGGGGGGGGGGGGTCTGTGAAGAAGATGATCCGAAGGGGGGAGGGGTCCTGTTGTGCGCAGCCTTTCAGCTTTCCCTCAGCGTTCTTCTTTTAACTTTTTTTTTCAGATTTTTTAAGCATTACTTTATAGGTAGAGTCTAGGTTTAGGTGTATTTTTGTGTATTTTTCCCATTAGTCCCTAGGTCTTTTGTGTATTAGGTCCTTAGGGTCTTTTTTTGTTTGTTTTTATTCCAAAGAAGAGTCTAGAAGGGTCCCTAGGCTTAATGGACTAATCCTACTTGGCCAAGCACTGGGTTCTAAAACTCTTAAAATTATGATCCAACACCTTAATTGACTTCTTTTTAAAATAAGATAAAAATACTATACAATGCAAAAGCTAACATGAAACTTTTATGTATTTTTTTATTTTTAAAATTATATAAAGATGAAAATATGGTTCTATTTTTGTATTTTGTTTTTGAAAGATACATACTAAAATATTTTTTGTAATTTTCATTTTTCTTATTATAAAATAAAGTAAAAGAGTAAAAATGAGTTGAAATAGATATATTAGGCGTAAGTTAAATATTTTACGCTAAAATATAAAAAATCTTGGGGAGGGTCAAAAATCACATGTCTACAGCTGCCCCTCTTTGATTGGAAACGCGAAGAGTTTTCAGACAAAGAATGACTAGACAGGTTTTTTGACCCGACCCTTATTTGGAGGGACTAAAACTAAGAAAAGGGAAATGTGACCGAGCACTGGTATATGAGCTGCCTACATATCCTTGGCTATAAAGGAATCAGGCCACGTGTAGTTCAGAGGTGAGTGAGATGATGGAGTACCGAGGTGGAGAGCCAGTCGAGGTGCCGTTCCGCCGAGGTTTTGGTCTGCGGTTCCTGTTATTACATCAAAAATCAAATGAAAAAGACTAACTAGGCCTTTGAACTATGAGTTACAAGATTCCTATCTATAAGTCTTCTGAAGCTTGATCTTGAGTCATGAATGGTTCTTCATGCAGACTTTAGATTTAAACCTTGGTGCTTGTTAGCTGCAGGTGATAGCTCGTTCTTCTTTAGCTTTTTGGATCAAGACCGGACCTGTAGTGCTTGTGACTTCCACCATGTCTTAAGCAGTTCACATCCTCCATCAACTTCTGCATTTGGATTAACTTCTTGCCCTTCTCTTTTTTCTTTATTGTGACTAACTTCTATTGATCACCTCGGACTGTTGACTCGCATTTTTGCCGCGAGCTCCTTTTGTTGCTGACTTGAATTGTAATTTGAGCTGTTTTCCCTTTCTCCAGGTGGATACATGATTGCTGAACTCGAATTGTACTTTGAGATGCTTTCCTTTTCTCCAAGTGGACGCCTGACTGCTGAAATTGAACTGTATTCCCCTGCTCTCCAGGTGGGCTCCTGACTGCTGAACTTGAACGTATTCCCTTGCTCTCCAGGTGGGCGCCTGATTGCATGAACTTGAATTGTATTCCCTTTCTCTCCAGGTGGGCACCTGACTTCAACAAAATAGACAAAACAAAGAAAAATTTTCTGCCCCAGTTTGGGTATCTGGACACATATGTAAGTGTAAAATGAACCGCATTACCAAATATCAATAAGTACTTGAAAGCTAAACTTGAGTTATAGTCCCTTGTTCTCCAGGTGGGCTCCTGATTGCTGACTTGAAACGTATTCCCTGCTCTTCAGGTGGGCTCCTGACTGCTGAATTTGAATGTATTCCCTGCTCTCCAGGCGGGCTCCTGACTGCTGAACTCGAATGTATTCCCTGCTCTCTAGGTGGGCTCCTAACTTCAACAAAATAGACAAAAAAAAGAAAAAATTTCTGCCCTAGTTTGGGTATCTGGGCGCATATGTAAGTGTAAAACGAACCACATTGCCAAATATCAAAAAGAATGTGAAAGCTAAAACTTGAATTGTACTCCCTTGTTCTCCAGGTGGGCTCCTGATTGCTGACTTGCAATGTATTCTCTGCTCTCCAGGCGGGCTCCTGGCTGCTGATTTGAAATGTATTCCCTGCTCTCCAGGCGGGCTCCTGACTGCTGATTTGAAATGTATTCCCTACTCTCCAGGCGGGCTCCTGACTGCTGATTTGAAATGTATTCCCTGCTCTCCAGGCGGGCTCCTGACTGCTGATTTGAAATGTATTCTCTGCTCTCCAGGCGGGCTCCTGACTGCTGATTTGAAATGTATTCCCTGCTCTCCAGGCGGGCTCCTGACTGCTGACTTGAATGTATTCCCTGCTCTCCAGGCAGGCTCCTAACTGCTGATTTGAAATGTATTCCCTGCTCTCCAGGCGGGCTCCTGACTGCTGATTTGAAATGTATTCCCTGCTCTCCAGGCGGGCTCCTGGCTGCTGATTTGAAATGTATTCCCTGCTCTCCAGGCGGGCTCCTGACTACTGACTTGAAATGTATTCCCTGCTCTCCAGGCGGGCTCCTGACTTGAAATGTATTCCCTGCTCTCCAGGCGGGCTCCTGACTGCTAACTTGAAATGTATTCTCTGCTCTCTAGGCGGGCTCCTGACTTCAACAAAATAGACAAAACAAAGAACATTTTCTGCCCCAATTTGGTAGCTGGGCACATATGTGAGTGTTAAACTGAATCATATTACTAAGAATTTGAAAGCTAGCTCCCATTATCCAGGGGGGTCCTGACAATTCTTACCTAAACGATAATTTTAAATCTACGTTATATCTTCTAAAGGTGTGACTTCCGCTAAATCTTGTTATCTAAGAGGGTCTTAAAGCTACATCCCATTATCCATGAGGGTCCTGAAAACTCCTAATTACATCCTATCTTAAACATGCAAACTTTGAAACTAACTTATATTCCTTAGGGTACATTTATGCTACTTATGATTGTTTCAATTTTTAAACTAGGTCCCATTTTACAGGAGGGTCCTGAAAACTCCTAATTGAATCCTATCTTAAACACACAAACTTTGAAACTAACTTATATTCCTTTGTGGTACATTTATTCTAGATTATGCTACTCATGATTGTTTTGAATTTTAAACTAGGACACATTTTCCATGAAGGTCCTGAGAGTTTACGGTCAAACCTGTCTGGTGCTTGCTTTTCCTTGCAGAGGGTTTCTCCGAAACAAACAAAATTTTCTGCACCTGTTTCAATCAAAGAAAAATTTTGTCAGTTTAAAATGTGGTGGTTGGTTTGTGGCCTTGACTTTGAGGGCGATTGCTCCTTCACTTCCCATGATAACTGATTTCCGCTCGAGGACCTTGCTTGCTTATGGACTAACCACTTTCTCTGTCATCCTTATCACAGAAAATACCCCTTCTCCGTTCAGACCCAGTTCCCTTTATCTAATGCATTGCTCATGAACTGACATTTACCAACCTTTGTGTTTCACCGAAAATACCTTTGATCCGTCCACCTAACACCCTCCATCTGTTATATCGTGCTCTTGTGTTGACGTGTACTGCACCTTTGTGTTTATCCACTTAGTGCGCATGCTGTTCCTTCCTGACTTAAATCACTGGCCTTGGCCTTGAAGTCTATTGTTCCCTCACTTGTCACGATAACTTTGATTTCTGCTTGGAATACCTTGCTTGTCACTGGTTAAACACTTTCTTTGTTGATCTTATCACAGAGAATACCTTTGACCCGTTCACCCAACATCCTCTATCTGTTGCACTGTTCACAAATTGAAATATACCAAACCTTTGTATTTCTCATGGTCTCCAAAGCATGTTGATTGTTACCAACTCAGTGTGCTTGTTGTTCTTTCCTAACTTATGCCACTTTGATGTGCTGGCCAGATCCCATTTTGTGCAATTGGAAAGCTGGTGGCAAATTTTGAAGTCATTTCTCACTTATTCTGACCAAACGGACTCAGGAAGAAGAAGTAAATAATACAAAAGGAACAGAGTAAAGGACAAAGGAAAGAGATGATTCCTAACAAGAAAACTATAAAGTAGAAACCTATCATATGTGGATACCAACTCTAATGACCATGACATGCACATGTTGATTAAGTGGCCTAATATGTCAAACAAGTTTGATGTTCAACTCTTGTTATACCCCTGAACCGTGAAACTGAACTTCAATGCTCCGGTTATCCAATCTGATTCACAATCCTTATTCGACTTGTAGTGCCCGAAGGGTTTTCACCATCAAGCCTCTCTCATTCTGTTCTTTCTCCCAACTTACCATCGCCTTACGGTGCCCGCGAGGGTTTTCACCAATAAGACTCTCTCATTTTTGGATTTCTCTCAGCTCCCGTCGCCCTATGGTGCCCGTGAGGGTTTTCACCAATAAGACTCTCTCATTTTCATTATTTTTCTGCTTGGACCAGAGTGTTGCCCCTGATATGAATTACCTCTCCTTGCTTGACTTGGCATCTCTCAAAAACTAATCGAAAGGTCTTTCTTTGGACCGTAAAGTAGGCTTTTGGATAGGGTTAAAAGGGAAGGATATCAAAGACTCAAAACAATTCACATGAGTTCAAAATTACAACTTTCGGAATAAGATTTCTTACAACAACCACAACTTCTGCCCTAGTTTCTTGATTGGGGACTTTTGGATTTTTATTTTGATAAGACCGAACCGTGAGGCTGCCTATGTATCCTTAAAAGAAATCAGGTCGAACGTAGTTTATGACATAGGAATTACTTTGTTGTTGTGATTTTCTCTTTTCTCTTTCTTTTCTTTCTCTTTTTTGCTTTCTTTTTCTCTTTTTGTTGTTTTTCTTTTTTTTTTCTTTTCATTCTTTTCTTTCTCTTTTTTTTCCTTTTTTTTTGATTTTCATTTTTCTTCTCTCCCTTTTCGTTCTTTTCTTTTCTCCTTTTCCTTTACTTATCTTTCACGCTTGTGTTTCTGATCTTTGCTACTGATTCCGAAAGAGGGGTATGAAAGAAAATAAACAAGGCTCAAAGGGGTGACAAAGGATAAGGTGTTTAGATAGCAGAACAAAATGCCTTCGTCATTCCAATCTTCAAAACATGCCAAGTACAGACAACACAATTAAATAAACCAAGGAAAACATTCGTAACATCTTTTGATTGCCAGACTTGATGACCATATCCACACATTCGCCTTCTACATCTGTTACATACAAATCACAATTGGCCAACACTCTCACTCTCACTACCATGAATGGCCCCCTACAAATTTGGGGCAAACTTGCTGTTATCTTCACCCGATACAGCATGATGCATTTCAATAGTGTATTTTTATGTTCTATCTACCCCAGTTTCACACAATTCGGGCTTGAAGTGATCTCAAAAAGCCTTCACCTATTTCCCTCAAATGTCCCTACATCTTCAACATTGTTTCGTTGCTTCATGACTAAACTGACTTTTTAAAACCAGGCTGAGAATTACGCGTGCATGTCATGTCACTAGAGTTAACAGGAAAAGAACTATGAAAAGAAAAGAGAACTAAATGAAAATGACTAGAAATTACAGAAAACAAAAAATTGCATTAGACATATGGTGAAAGGGTTTGGACAACAAAACAGACAAACTAAACTGGGGCTACAAACCTAGAAAACACTAAGTGAGATAATACGACAAAAAGGAACTAGATAAAATAAAGGATAGAAGGATTTGAGTCACAAGACGATGTCCGGATTACAACCCTGCAATAACCCAGACAACAGAAATGACAACAAGCTAAACCCCCAAAAGCTCCTCTCCGGCTGACCAAGAATGGAGCGTCTTTCCAATTACCAAGCATGGTATCTTAGCCACTGAATTCTGCATCAGCAATAATAGGACCTCCATAAGTCTTCATCACATTGTTCTTAACAAATTGCTTTTGGGTTCCTTTTGTCGGCTCGTTCTTAAGATCAACCCCTGATAGCGCTGAAAGCTTAGTAGCACATGGACCTCCGAGGCTCCCAGGTGAATTCTCACATTCTTTTTCAGAATAAACCATACCCACCATATGCGTCTCATTATGCACAGGTGATGAACTTTGGCTAGTGTCTGTTGCATCTGGATTTTGCACGACAATGTTGCCTACATCAATAAGCTTCTGAATCGCATTCTTCAGATTCCAACACTTCTCTATATCATGCCCCGGGGCATCTGAGCAATAGGCGCACCTTTGAGAAAAATCAAACTTCTTTGGAAGAGGGTTTGCCATTTTTATCTAGGTCGGCTTCAACATGTCCAATTTCCTTAACCTTTGGAACAGACTGGCATATGACACTCCCAATGGAGTGAATGTTTTCTTCTTCTATAACCTCTCGTTCTTAAAGGCTTGACTGGGCTGGAAACCTAATCCAGGGGGTTTTTGATAGGCTCGTGGGGGTAGATAGGCATTTTGTGGAGCTGGGTACTGGGAGAGTGATGTACGACTTTGGGAGTTCTGTGGACAGAAGTGGCATTGGGTAGGATCATCTAGCGCACAAGGATATCCATGGGGATGATGTCGAGGCTAGAAGTGTTGATCGGGAAAGCCCATCGGATCATCTTTTCTGTTTCTCTTTCTTCCACCCAAGCTTACTGGGGTGTTCTGAATGTCTTTCGAACAACTCATGATTTTGCCTGACTTGATTCCCTCTTCCAATAGCTCCCCTATTTTTAACACATCTTTGAAAGGCTTTCCCAAAGCCGGTATCAAATGACTGAAGTAGGTGGGCCCCGGGGCTTGTAGGAAAAGCTCAAGCATTTCTTCTTCACCAATCGGGGTACTCACTCGAGCAGCTTGCTCCCTCCATTTGAGCCCAAACTCCCTAAAGCTTTCCTCCGGCTTCTTTTCCATTTTAGATAGGGAGAAGCGGTCTGGGGTAACACCTGATCTGTATTGAAAGAACCGAACAAAATCTTGAGTCATGTCACCCAATGTAGGCCACTTACCAACATCTTGACGATTATGCCATTCCAAAGCTGCCCCAGCCAGACTCTCACTAAAATACGCCATCAACAAATCATCTTTCTCGCCCACACTTCTCATTTCACTGCAATAATCCCTCAAATGGGCTACCGGATCTCCACACCCATCATACAAGTTAAATCTTGGCACTTTGAATCTCGCGGGCAGGCGAACGTCAGGGGACACAGACAGTTCTTTGTAAGCCATGCTACCATAGTCTCCCCTTCCTTGTTTGTTCTTTAAGGATTGTTCTATGCCTTTCAGTCTCCTGGGTATCCCATCTCGCCCTTTTCTTCCTGTGAACTCTTCATTTACAACATGAGGCCCATCCCGCGGACCCTACTTGTATGAGTTGGGAACCTTGTGGGCAACCTCTGAGGGGTAATATTGGGCATCATGAGCTTTGAATGAGTATTCATTGTCGGGGATAGTGGATATGACAGGAGGGCGATTTTGGGGAGAGGTAATTGGAGGATGAGTGATGGAGCTACTAAGACGGTTGAGAAAGCTGTGATAGGCGGGTAGCTCTGGAGAGTATGGAGGATCATCTGGCATTAGGTTCGGAGCTTGGGTAAGGACGGCATCTAGGAGGCTAGGTGGTGGCGGGGGTGGTACCTTCCCAGTCATCCAGGCCTGATACATGTCCGCCATGTGTTGTCTCAACATCTTTACCTCTTCAACCAACCCATTGTCCTGTTCAACCAACTGCTTCCGGGTCCCGGTATCAACCAACTCAGTTCTGTTGTTGTCTTCCATTGCCTTTTGACTTTGTGTTGTAGAGAAGAGTTACCATTTTAAAAACCACAAACCAACCACTCTTCTGTTATGAATATAACAAAATGAAGCCATCACGTTAGCGTTAGGGCATTTAACATAAGATAATCTCACTTTATGTGCAATGCACCTAGTCACAGTTATCAGTTCTAAAATGACTTCGAGGGTACAAAGGTCAGTTGACATCATCCCATTTTGTTCATTTCAACCTCTCTTTTCTTTGTTTTTCTAGCACTTCTTAGCTCGCTCATTTTCCTTCCCCTTTTTCTTTCTGATTATCGCTCTTTTTCTTCCTTCTCATTTCTCACATCCCATAACTTCACCCTCCTTTTTTCCTTTTTTTTCTTTTTTTTTCTTTTAATAATAAAAAAATGATTTGATCGAACCCTATGTAGGTTGCCTACGTATCATGACGCCGCATGAATCAGATCTTTGCATAGTTCGGGAAGATCAGGAATAAAGGAAACAAACTGATGTTCTCTGTTTCTTTTTCTTTTATTTTTACCTTAATGACTACTCTGCTGAGAAAAGAGAAATAAATGAAGCAAATCTTTTTTTTTTTAATTTTCTAATCTTAATGTTCTATAACCTATTTTAAACTCAAGCTTAACGGATTTTTTCTTTTCTTTGAAACAAATACTCTATTAAGGAAAAACTCTAGAAGAGAAAGATATTTTTTGATTCCTTTTTTTTAGGAAGAAAACCTAAAGAGTGAACCACAGAAAAATATTTAGAATTTTTATTTGATATTCTGATGCAAGGTTTCGAAACAAGCAATGAAAAATATAAAACAAAATATTTTTGGATTTCAATTTTGATTGCCTAAAGAAGAATTTCTAATGATAAACAAAGGATAAAGTATGTTTTTCTTTCTATGTACAATATCCTAAAGTTCTAATGAAAATAAAAAGATTTTTTTTTCATTTTTCACTAATTTCCCCAAGAAACACCTCAAAAGAAAATCTTTTTGGATTTTGGAATTAATACCTTAAAGAAGAATTTTAAAGAAGTACTAAAAGAAAATTCTCTTTTTTTTTTGAATTTTGGTCCTAATATAGTAGAGGAAATATAAAAACAATTCATTTTAAGTCCTAGATATTAATTGCCTAAAGGAAAAACAATCTCAAAGGAGAATTTTTTTTATTTCTAGAATTAGTATTCTAAAGAAAACTTATAGCGAAAATATAAAAACGCAGAATTCCCCCCTTTTTTTGGATTTTTGCCTTGTAACACATTTCCAAATGCAAAATAAGAAATGCAATAACAAAAGACTATGCAAACTTAACTAGACAATACAAACTCTAACATCACCTAAAAGACTAAATACTACTATACAGGACTAGAAAATAAAACAAAAACAATTGACTCAAAAACATAAAATGGCTCCTCGAGTAGCTCCTGAATGCAGTGATCTTGACTGAATGGTCCCGGGGTGTATGTCATGCTCAGACTCCAGTAAGTAGAACCACACCTGTATGAGAAAACTTTAACCAACACTATGTGAGATAATAACACTCCCTATTAGACACATGCAAGACATAATTGAGGCTATTTTAGAGAAATGACTTATTTGGCCAAAAGGTGGCTAGAAGTGCAAAATTTGGCTAAGATCCCGCAAAGCCAAGAACTTAAGATTTATTAGGAAGACCGGGCCCTATGTGGGTTGCCTACGCATCCCGCCCCGAGAGACGAGAATCAGGTTCGCGTAGTTCGGGCAGATTGGATACGGGCAAGAATAAATAATAAAAAAAACAACTGACATATAGAAAACACATTTTTTTCTTTTTTTTTTTGAAAAATGATGAAACATATAAAATCTTTTTGGATTTTCTTTTCTTCTTTTTTTCGATTTTTTCTTTTGATTTTTGAAAAATAATAAAAAGTGCAAAATCTTTTTGAAGTTTCCATGCTCTTTTTTTCTTAATAAAATGTAACAAAAATATAATTGGGCCCTACTCGCTTCATCCTCACACTTCAGCCTTTCTTTCTTTTTTCTTTTTTTTTTCATTCGCCCTCAATTATCATTGGTCCGCCAAATGACCCTTTTACCCTTGAATAAATGCAACATGTAGCACATAGGATGCATCAAGATGGTCTATTATTTTGGGTACACCTGTCCTAGACGAACTCAACCCCTGTGTTGAGTCCCCAAAGTCAAATGCACATGATGCAAACAAACGTGCCTACTAGGGATCCGGCATGAGGCTGAGTTATTCTAGGTTCAAAAACCTAGGTATGTGTGCTAGACTGGGTACCCGAGCGGACAACTCGAGCCGAGGAGGGGGCTACGTACCGGGAACCAAAAGGTCATCCGACTTAGTAACTTATCTGAGTCACTTTCTTATTGCAAGGTATGACACTAACAGAATAGGGAGTCTCGACCAGCGAGCACATCCCCGAAGATGAGAAGAGAAGGGTTTCGTAGCAGTTTATATATAGTTCAGATAATATCAAAGCGGTAAAAGCAACATTTAGCACATTAGGCCCAAACATGTAATAAAATCAGATAATGGATAAAACCAAATACAACAATTCATCTAAGCTCGAATTCTGAACCCTGAACCAGAGATTCTGGGTTCGGTCCACATATTGTGCTCATTGTCACACCTCCTTTTTACCTACACCCCCCAAAGGGAGTGTATAAGGGAGTTTTTCCAATTTAAAGTGACAATCGAAACAGGATCATTTTATTAAAAAATCAGAGTCGCCACTTGGGATAATTTCATGGTATCCCAAGTCACCGGTTCAAATCCCGAATCAAGAAAAAGATTGACTCTGTTTAACAGTTCGCGAACCAGAAATCCGAGTAAGGAATTTTGTTAACCCGGGAGAAGGTGTTAGGCACTCCCGAGTTCCGTGGTTCTAGCACAGTCGCTTCAACTGTTATAATTGACCTATTATCTCATTTTAATACATGGTTTAGCCTATGATATATTTTAACTTATTTAACCGTTTTTATTTAATTATTTTTAGGAAATATTCAACGTCATCTAAAACACGTCTTGAACCATGTCACATAAATGCACCCGCGGTCTCCGACACATTTTATCCAACGTTGTAAGATTTTGACTTGGGTCACATAAATGCGCACCCGAGTTCGAAAATTAGGTGTCATGACCACGTCACGGGAACCGTACCCGTAGCTATGACAATTTAATATAGCGTGCCTAAAGCAAGCTACAATAGAGTATTAAATATGAAAAGTATGCTAGTTTTATGACTTATTAGCGATATTCCCGTACCCACTTATCCCTTGAATTTTAGAAATAAACTAGATGAAACAGTTGAAAGCACACCATGAATCCTTAAACATAATGAACAATTATTTTTTACAGCTAAAGCAATTTTATTTTTTGCCCAGAACTTTGGCAACACATATAAATTAGTTTTCACTTGAATCATGCAATTTATGAACCTTCAAAATGGACAAAATGCAATAACATGGTTATGATTTTGAATTCTTGCTTTCTTTGTTAATCATAAATTTGATTTCCAGTGCAAGGTGTTACCAACAGCAATTTGAAATATAATTCAGCAAATAAAGTCAACATGGGTATGAAATCTGCTAATCAAGCTAACAAAGAAACTCAATAACTGAATAAGAACAAACATTCCGAGAAACCCATCTCGTTCACACATATTTCACACAAAAAAACAAATATATATTCATAAACATTGTAACAAAACAAAACAAAATGGAAACATCACACACACGCCATTGTGTAAACTAAAAATCGAGCAGAAATTCATTCTATGTCAAAATACACAATGACAAATCACTACAAATTAATCAATAACAAGGTTTAGAAATAAACCTCAAACCGCTAGAACCCGGACGGAACTCGAACCGGAAACCGACGACAGTACCTCGACGTACGACTGGAATGGACTCCTTGTACAACGACCTTCGACGAACTCGAAGCTCGCCGGAAAACTCGAACTAAACCAGAAAGACAAAGCCAACGGTTTTCATAACAGTGACTCGCGATTCGGAGCTGTTTCGGGCTATTTGACATTGTTTCGGTGGAGGTTTCGATCAGTGGAGCGAAGGTACTGAGCTTCACTCTATTTACTCTGTTGCTGTGATGTGAAGAAAATGACGATGGGTGAGCTTAGCTCTCGTTCCTCGTCTCTCGTCTCTGTTGTTGTCCGTTTTCCCAACCCCTGCTTTCCCTCGTTCCTCTCGTCTCCCTGTAGGTGTTTATTTTTTGTGAATGTTTGCGTTTTGTCCAGAAGAAGAAGATACGGAGCTGCTGGTTCTCTTTTGGGTTCTAGTTAGGTGGAAGACGACTCCCATATGAGTGTTAGCTGCTGGTGAAGAAGGGTTTCTTAGATGGGATGGGGATCATGTCTCCTAGGGTGCTGAAGATGAAGGGTCACGACAGTTGGTGTGCTGAAGCCAAAATGAGTCGATGGTGGGGGAACAAGAAGATGAGATCGTGAGGGGGGGGGGGAGATCCTAAAAACTACGTTGGGGGAGGGGTTCTTGATGAAAGCTGCGCAACTTTTTGTCTCCCTTCTTCAGCGTTATTTTTTGTCCCTTTTAGATTTTTTAAGCATTACTTTATAGGTAGAGTCTAGGTTTAGGTGTATTTTTGTGTATTTTGCTCATTAGTCCCTAGGTCTTTTGTGTATTAGGTCCTTAGGGTCTTTTGTTTGTTTGTTTTTATTCCAAAGAAGAGCCTAGATGGGTCCCTAGGCTTAATGGACTAATCCGACTTGGCCAAGAACTGGGTTCTAAAACTCTTAAAATTATGATTCAACACCTTAATTGACTTCTTTTTAAAATAAGATAACAATACTACACAATGCAAAAGCTAACATGAAACTTTTATGTATTTTTTTATTTTCAAAATTATATAAAGATGAAAATATGGTTCTATTTTTGTTTGTTTTTTTTTTGAAAGATACATACTAAAATATTTTTTGTAATTTTCATTTTTCTTGTAATAAAATAAAGTAAAAATGAGTTGAAATAGCTATATTAGGCCTAAGTTAAATATTTTACGCTAAAATATAAAAAATCTTGGGGAGGGTCAAAAATCACATGTCTACAACTCACACTACACTTGCTGTGCATTTTTGTTGCACAGGTTCATATGTGGCTAGTGGCATAGCGGCTTTGGTTGATACGGAGACTTAGGCGAGTTGCATTCCTCGAGGCGACCCACAGCCAGTACAGTCTCTTTCACTGTATTGTAATTACTTTCTGTCCAAATTGCATTCCGGACAGTTGTTGTGCTTTATTCGATTCCTTAGTAATTGCTCATGCACTTGTGACACCGGGTTCTGGGATGATCACGGGATTTTATTTCAGTAGTTAAATTTTATAAAGACATCCTCATTTATTCAGTGGAGATTATTAATTATATTTATTTGTTTAAAGGAAATTATTTCAAAATAATTAGATAAAATGAGAATTTATTAATACTTCCGCGGTGGCTTGCCTGACAGTTGTGTCCGGCCCCATCATGGCCCTTAGTGGATTTTGGGTCGTGACAATATAAGAAAACTTTTAGAATTATTACGAGAAAAAATATATTATATGGATAATATCACGCAATTGAAAACATAATTTATAAATCTAAAATTTAAAACATATACAATGAAATAACGCCAAGTTGCAAATTAACAATATAAAGATGTAATTAAAATTGTCATGTAGTTAAGCTATTAAAAAATTAAAGTCAAAACTCTATACGAAAATAAAAGGAAAAAATTTAATTGCTTATTGCACATAATACTAAATAATAATTACTAAAACTGTAGATTTATAGAAAATAATAAAAGAACTTCTTCGAAAAAATTTAATTGCTTATTGCACATAATACTAAATAATAATTACTAAAACTGTAGATTTATAGAAAATAATAAAAGAACTTCTTCGTTTAATCTTTGGCATATTTTCAAAAGAATTAGAAAAATAATACGGTAATGTTTATATTATAGATACAACATGAAATGTAAACAATAATTAAAATATTATATAATAGAAAATAATGTATATAGAGGAGAATAGAAGTAATGTGAAGGGGTCTACACTTTAAATTTATTTAATAAAATAATTAAATAGAAAAAATAATATTATTGATAAATTTAAACAAAACAATAGAAGCTACGAAATAAAAGAACAAAGTTAAATTAAATTTTAGGGTAATACAAAACTATATTCATTGTATTATACTAAAAGTAGAGCAATGAGTAACGACATTAAGTAACGCGATAAGCTAATAAAAAGTCACATGGCAATTGTAGTATTTAATTTAAATTGAAAGACAAGATATTTATTTAAATTTAAATAGAAAGATATTAAATAAGATTCTTTTGAATCTGAATGGAAAGAAAGTTAAATTTGAATTGATTGATTAATTAATTAGGAAAGCTAATCAACACATAAATGTTCCAATTCAAACAGGAGGCTCAACTACTGAGGCGAATTGTTCCAAACAATGAGAAAGAGTTTTTTTGAAATTTGAGTTCACAACAAAAATAACAGAAAAAATAAAAACGTGTTTGTTACTAGAAATAAGACTAAAAATCTAGGTTCGAATCCATAATCATAATTACCGAGTTATTGGATCAAAACTTAACTTTCGCAACTACCTTAGAGATAATGTTTAACTATGAATCGACTCAGACATTGGCTAAACAAATGTCAATTGTGTTGCCTTACGGTAAAATTACTTATCCAATATTTTATAATTTATTTTATATCTCAATTGTTTGGAAGAATACATACATTTTTTTTAATTTTTTTTCTATTAGTGCTGGCAGTTGCTATGCTAAAATATTTAAGAAGGGAGGATAGATTCTTCTCTAATGGCTCAGGTATAAACAATGATTTTTAGCGCGTTGTTGATATTTATATTCTCTCAAATTGTATGAGCTAATTGATCGAGCAACCGATGGGGTCGAATATAATATATACATACATACATATATATATATATATATATATATATATATATATATATATATATATATATATATATATTGTGTGTGTGTATGTGTGTGTCAATTAGAATGAAATAGATTTGGATAGGATAAACACATAGATGAATATAATTGCACTATTTGGGGTTGCTATTTACACAAAATAAAATGAATCATAAAATCATAAGGTAAGATTCATTTAATTAAGAATTACATGTAAGAACTCATCTTCTTTTAGTACATGTGCATCATAGAAGAAAAATATTTAAAGTAGGTTAATATTTATTTAATTATAATATATTAATCTTAACTATATCCCAAATGTACCATATAAATTATTTAAAATAATGTGACTTTAATTGTGTGGTTAAAATTGAGGTAACTAGCAATATTGAGCAAATTACCATCGAACTGTTTTATAAGTTGGTAACTCCCAAAAGTTAGAATATTTTGGTTGTTAATAAATTATCATGTATGTATATATTAATATATCACTGTATAATTTTAGGTTGGTAGAAGTTGATGTTGATGTGAGAGTTCATTATGTTGAGATAATAGTATAATATATTTTTATAATTTAAATTAAGATATTACTAAATGTATGTTTATATGTTATTATTCTATATAGTATGACTTCACTCAGTTTCAATATAGATGAGATAGTTTGATTTGGCACGAAATTTAAGAACGAAAAAGAAAACTTTTGAAACTTATGATCATTTAAGTTTTGTGGGGCCATGATATTTGCATGGGTGTAAGAACTTCTCATTATATGTAAAATGAGTAAAATAAAAAATTAAAATTAAATTATTTCCAAATACAGAAATGTGTCATTCTTTTGGAACAAACTAATAAGAAAAATATTTTATGTAAATTGAAAGGGAAGGAATATTTATCTTTGAATCATAGTGTATTTTTATTTGTTTGTATCACCGGCTATATATGAGGTTATAATATTTAAGTTTATGTCAATAGTTATTCATATAATTTGTTCTTTTTCATTTATAGAATTTAGCAGGATCATAGTATTATTCGCATATCGTGCGGGTACTAATACTAGTCTATATTAAAACTAGCAGTGGAGCCAATGGATTAACTAATCTTAATATTTTCGATAGGGAGTATAAATATACAAAAAAGTTCTAAAAATTGCAAAAATAAAAAAGAAAGGAAAATATTTTGAACCTATTTTGTTTTACCAAGTGTAAACAGTATGATAAAAATCTAAAGGTTGAATTTGTCAAATGTAAATCATAAATTGATATTTTGTAATAATGCACACATCTTATTGAAATTATGTATACGTCTATGTGCTACCGTTTGAGTGTTAATTCTGAACTATTGGTTTTGTTCGGCGAATACTTTGAAGTCTTTGGTAATCTTACATACCAGAAATCAAATAAATCAAAACCGGCCGCTTTATCTCAAAGAGTACCAAGCCGACGAAACACCTTGATTTCTCTCTCAGCGAATTGACCATGTCCAAATGATACGACTAAACAAGCAGAGTATACTAAGATGCTTAAAAAAAATATCAAAGGAACTCGGCAAAATAATACGCGGGGCGGAGATGTTCCCTCCTCTTTGGATTCTTTTATTCTGAAAACAGAGAGACTCAGGCTTGGGCCTTTTAGGCCAACTTTGTTTGTCCGCTTGAGGAATGCACATGATACACAACGCATCAAAAGTTTATTCAAGTTTGTCATTTATTAATAGTTGGGGTCATTTGTGTCTCTGTCTTATGATTAGGCTCGAATACGCCCTTATCCACCATGCCCTAAACTTTTGTAGATGCATATTGTGGTCAATCAAACTTTCATAAATGAGTATTGTGACAAGAAAGACACTCAAGTGCGAGGTGAGGGCATTATAGTTTTTTACTTGGGGGTGGTTAGTCGGTTAGAAGGCCAGCAAAGTTAGTTAGAGAAACAGTACAAATATCTAAATTTAAAGGGTGATATATAGGAAGAGTGCAAACACTCATCAAGCGTTGCTATAGGACTGATTACGCACGAGTGGAATATGATGTTGAGCATGATTTATGAAACAATAAATAGCATGTTGTCGAGTATTTGTACGTTTAAAAATGATAAATGCAGTATTTAAATAATTGAAAGACAATTGCAAAAAAGAAAACATGGAGACAAGTCAGTTTCAGGAAATAAAGGAAATCATAAATGCTTGAGAAATAAGCAATTAAATCCAAGTAAAGGGGAAAAGGAAAGGGTGCACATATATTAACAAAATAAAGCATGCTTAAGACTAATTCACAAAAACAAGTTCGTTATGGTAAGAGCCTAAAATATCTCCAGCAGAGTCGCCATGCTGTCGCGCCCCTTTTTCCTCGCGGAGTTCGGATTTCGACATTTCCGGGACAACTCATTTTCTTTTGGGAATTGGGTATGGAATTCGAAGAGTCGCCACCTAACGAATTTAAGGTGCGTTAGGGCACCTAAAGTAAGTAACTCATAAAACTGGTTTGCATTACCAGAGATTGGGTAAGGGCTCGAAATAACCTTGAGGGGAAGGTGTTAGGCACCCCTCGCGGTCCACAACGGTGGGTCCAGACCGAACTCAAATTATGTGAATTAGTCTTATAAACAGATAAAGCAAATTAGACAAATTGGTATTACATTTAAAACAAGGGGTAAAAGGGGTCCTAGGTTTTTTAGCCTACAGGATCACTTCTGTACAATGCTTGGTAATCGTCCCCAAGTTGGAGTGCTACACATAGCATTAGCGCACATGTCATCATATCCTTTTACTACCCAATTACCCTCCCCTTAGTGGTTATATAAGCGATTTTAATTAAACGAACTCTATGCGTGCATTACCCGTCCCTTCCTTATGGCCCTGGAGGTGTTTGGGACCTCTAATTAAGGAAGTTATAGACTCCCCTAAGGTGTTTAAAAGGAGAAAATCTAAGCAACAAGAAAAGACAGATAGGACATTCACATAAAGAGGCAATTAAAGGCTCACTTTTACCTCCTCACACAAGCAGACAATAGCACATCTCAAACAACAAGATTTCAGATATTTCAAAGGGTCCTAGAGCAGGATATCTAGGCGAGCAAATAGAATATATGCAACATTGTGTTAAAGCAAGGCAATAGAGACCTAATCAGTTTGCCTACTGATTTTAAGGCTTGCGAAATCTGGACAATTCACAAATAACAAAGCATAGTTTTACAGTTGGCAGGATTTCAATCGCCCTATAGGCTTGCCTAGGCATGTATCAATGATGTCCTACGAACATAGTATCTAGTCATTAATCAGGAGTGTAGTAAACCAGTAAACAATTTTAAGCAGATAGTTTGGATCCTATAGGCATGCTGTCTAGGTGCAATGACTAATTTTAGACTTATAGATACTGGTAGCAAAATGCAGAAATTGGTTTTAAAATCCTATAGGCATGGCATCTAAATGCAGAAATTAGTTTTAAAACCTTATTGACCTGCAAAAAACTGATCTAAACTTTGTCGTCATATGGAGACTGATTTATAGGCATGGTGTCTAAAATGCAAGATTGATTTTAAACTCTATAGGCATGGCGTCTAAATGAACAAACATTGCGATAACATATAAGCATGGTATTTAAATAAACAAATATTGCAATACATATGGGCATGATATCTAATGCAAGTAAATAGTCATAGTAAACCTAAGGGCATAATTTCTACCCAGTTTTCCCACAAAAATTATATAAGAATCCCACCCTTTTTACTAATTTCCCCAATATTTGTTTACAAGAATCATTATTACAGGCCATATGAATTATAGATGGAACAAACTATGCTATAGGGAGCCTGAATGGAAGCTTAAAGTGAACCTGGAAATTCCAGGCCTTCAAATAGTCCAAAATGCCAGAATCTCATAGTGCACCCAATGGTATCCTGGTGTGTCAAAATTCCCAAAGGGCCTTATGGACCTCGGGCAATGCTCACACCAGAGAACTTCAAAGCAACCCTCTGTGAACAAGTTTAGAAAGCCGACCCAATGTGTCAAAGTTCAAAGGAGTCTCATGGGCTCCTAGGCAATGCTCACACTGGAGGGGAAAGACCCTAAAGGTTCTACAAATAGAGGTTGAATACAGAAGAAAATAGTTTTGGATTCTCAGGAAGAAATAAGTAGGCAAGGTCATTCAATCATTGTAACTCAAACAAAAGTCCCAGCAATCAAATAGTATACAAGAACAGGATCACTTAGAGTTTCAATTTAGTTTATTAACTGTTACTAGGTGAGCATACAGTAACATATAGAGGGAAGTAGGGCTTGGGATCAATGTTGATCAGAAGCCTGTGAAAGGTGAACATAAGGTAGAAAGAACATGCTAGTGGAGAAGTGAACAGACATAGGTCTAGTTTATATATAAACAAGTATGCATACTTGTTGAGAGCAGAAGCACAGTAGTAAACAGGTTGAAAGCAGGATACACACAGGTTTAATCAAACAGAAGTAGACATGCAATTGCAGTAAATACATAGGTTGAACATAAGTATACATGCTTATTGTAGTAAACACATAGGTTTACTTAAGCAAAAGAAAGGCGCGCTGATTATAAGGAAACACACAGGTCAAATTTGAAAGCAGTAAGCATAGAGTCTAGTGAACAGGCTGATTGGGAACAATAATCATGAAGCACAGGATCTAATGAGATAAGTAGACATGCTGATAACATGGCACATAGTTAAATTAAATAGCAGTAGACATGTTGAATAGGGAAAACATACAGGTTCAGAAAAAAGACATGCTGATTATAAGAAAAACACATAGGTTTAATTGAATGGCAATAGTGAGAGCATACAAGTTAAGGAAGTAGAAACAGAAGGTAAAGTAGGCAGGATTCAACAGCCTAGCCTTGACTTTCAACCGTCTAGATAAGCAATAAACACAAGTAGCACAGAGAGAGATGAGATAAAATTTATGTGTGTGTGTGTGTGTTTTTGAACTATTGTTCGTGTTTAAGAGTTAGAATGAGAGTGTATATACAACACTTAGGGAAATGAAACAAATAAGGTAAAAAATTATTTGGAGTTCATAAATAAAGTAGGTAGATATAATCAATCAGTTAATCGGGGCTAATCCCCAATAATTTGCACAAACAGATCCGGAAAGGTCATATCGGTACAAAGAGAATCCATTACCAGCCCTGATTGGGGCTTAAATAAGGTAACAAATCATAAATTGACCATGAATTGACTAATCACCTGGAATAAAGCAAGTAACACTAATTACAATCCACAAATAAGGAAAGTAAGTAAAAATTTCAAAGAATACTGATTTTAATGGGAAAAATTGGTTCAAATCCCTAATAGAAATCAATTAAGTAACAAATCCCAGAGAATACTGGTTTTAACAGAAAAATTGTTCAAAACTTAAAATAGAATCAGTCAATACAACTGGTTCACAGAAATAAACACAATAACAAAAAAAATTGAAGAAATTAGTGTCACAAACAGGAACATATAGGGTTTAAACATATACACAAAAATTAATCAAACATGTAAAGAAACCATTAGTTTAAACACTTGAAAGTAAAAAAAACTTTTGAAGAAAAACCGGGACGAACCCTAAATTTCAGAAAATAACGGAATCGAAATAACAATAGCAAAACAAAAGATTTTTGAGGAAAAAGTACCAAATAGAACTCAGAACACTTCAGATCTACGAGGATCTGAACAGACCTAGTGGTCATGGAACTAGGGTTTTCAAAAATAGTAAAGATGAAGAAAACTCGGTCAGAAACCAAAGATTCGAACTAAAAATAGGAGGAGATCAGTACTCACAAACGAGAATGGCCCTAGACAGGCCTATAAATGAATTTTGGACAAAGAATCAAGTCGAATATCCCTGAGATTCTTCTAAGAACCCATGCAATCAACAACTAGAGAGTATAGAAGGCCGGTAGGAGCCGGAGAACATACATAAATTCCATAGACGGGAGTTTTTGCTGGTGACGGTGATTAGGGTTAGGGGGAGTTGAGAAAGAATTGAAGAGATGAGGGAGTCAAAGGCGGCGGAGTGTAACAAATGAGTAGGGTTAGGGGGTTATTTGGGTTAAAAAGGGTAAGAAGGAATGAGGGTCATTGATCTCAGAGATCAACGACCAGGATTGGAAAGGGTCTGGGTCGGGTTAGATTTAATTAGGTAGGGTTTGATTTGAATTGGGCTTAGGTTAATTAAATTGGATTGGGGAGGGGGTCCGATTTTGGGTGTAAATTAGGGGCTATTTGTTAAATACTCATTTTACTAATTAAACTAATTTTAAAAATAGCTAAATAAAATGATAAAAATGATTTCATGCATGAAGATTATTTAAGATAATTATTTAATATTATAAAAATATAAAAGTCATTTTCTGTATAGATAATGTAGTTATGCATATGTAGGGGCTATTTTTACAAAATATGTAATTATAGTCTTAAAAATGCAATGTAATTATACAAAATACAATTAAAATATTTGAACACTCATATGAACGTAAATGATGAATTTAGATGACTAAATCATCATAAAATAATATGAGGGATAGTTTTGAACATTTATATAATTGTAAAATACAGAAATAAATAGATTTAGGGCCCTTAAAAATCGTAGAAAAATTGTAAAACCACATGTGCATGTTTGTAAATGCATGTACAATATTTTGAAAGTGTGTGTGCATTTAAAAATATATGATGGAAAAATTGGGTATCAACAATCCTTATAGACCCGTGTGACCACAATAGACTCATCAATATGAGTAGATACAAAGAACGGCTCACGAAGCGGTTCTGATTCTATCCCGAATTCTTTAGCAATAAAAAGAGTGACATATGATAAGGTGGAACTAGGATCATACACATCATGATATTGGACAGTGAGTATACCTGTGACGATATTCGGAGAGGCCTCTAAACTCTGGTGGCCCCTCATAGCATATAACCTACTGGGTCCTCCCGATCCCTATGCACCACCCCTACCAGCACCACGTCGTGCGGGTGCTGGAGTACCCTGAGATAGAGCAGGTGTTGCGGAAGTAGTTGCTATTGTACTGGCTGGATGCACTATACCTCTACCAACATTATGACGGGATGAATGGCAATCTATTTGAATATGTGGACCCTAAGACCATACCCGTAGCATATAGGAAGGTTCATGCGGTAGTCCGCCAAGTGCATCTTCCCATACCTAGGGCATGAGGGCCTCTGCTGCGACTAGAACCTCCTGACTAACTGACTTATAGACCCGTGTGACCACAATAGACTCATCAACATGAGTAGATACAGAGAACGACTCACACAACGGTTCCGATTCTATCCTTAATTCCTTAGCAACAAAAAGAGTGACATATGACAAGGTGGAACTAGGATCTATAAGAGTATACACATCATGATATTGGACAGTGAGTATACCTGTGACGATATTCGGAGAGGCCTCTAAACTCTGGTGGCCCCTCATAGAATAGAACCTACTGGGTCCTCCCGAACCCTATGCACCATCCCTACCAGCACCACGCCCTGTAGGTGCTAGAGTACCCAAAGATAGAGGAGGTGCTGCGGAAGTAGTTGCTATTGTACTGGCTGGATGCACCATACCTCTACCAACATTCTGACGGGATGAAGGGCAATCTCTTTGAATATGTGGCCCCTAAGACCATACCCGTAGCATATGGGAAGGTTCATGCGGTAGTCCGCCAAGTGCATCTTCCCATACCTAGGGCATGAAGGCCTCTGTTGCGACTGGAATCTCCTGACTAACTGACTTATAGACCCGTGTGACCACAATAGACTCATCAACATGAGTAGATACAGAGAACGGCTCACGAAGCGGTTCCGATTCTATCCTAAATTCCTTAGAAACAAAAAGAGTGACATATTACAAGGTGGAACTAGGATCTATAAGAGCATACACATCATGATATTGGACAGCGAGTATAGTTGTGACGATAATTGAAGAGGCCTATAAACTCTGGTGGCCCCTCATAGCATATAACCTACTGGGTCCTCCCGATCCCTATGCACCACCCCTACCAGCACCACGTCGTGCGGGTGCTGGAGTACCCTGAGATAGAGCAGGTGTTGCGGAAGTAGTTGCTATTGTACTGGCTGGATGCACCATACCTCTACCAACATTTTGACGGGATAAAGGGCAATCTCTTTGAATATGTGACCCCTAAGACCATACCCGTAGTATATGGTAAGGTTCATGCGGTAGTCCGCTAACTGCATCTTCCCATACCTAGGGCATAAAGGCCTCTGCTGCGACTGGAACCTCCTGACTAACTGACCCTGCTGATATGATCCCCTGCTACCCTGGCTAGACCTAAAACGACTCCCAGCTACTGACCGGGCACTGATGGTGGTGCACTAGCAGAAGTCTAGGCAAAAGACTGTATCGGTCCAGATGACCCTCCCCTGAACATTGCCTTTCCACCACTATCACCACTGAAAGAATCACTAAAGTACCCGCTGACCGAGCCTTCTTGCTACCATCTTGCTCCATATTGTTCTTCAATATCCGGGTCTTTATGGCTTGAGAAAATGCCACCATCTTCCTACAGTTCATATCAGAGTTATGGGCAACTATAGCGGCTTCGTTGATAAACCAAGAGGCTAAGGCCCTGCACAAACTAGCGCACTCTAGCCTCCATAGTGGGCAACATGTAAATAGCATACTTGGAAAGATACGCAAATTTCAAATGGTAGTCCCACACACTCATACTACCTTGCTTCAAGTTCTCAAACTCGGTGACACGGTCTGCCCTAGTATCAGCAGGCAAAAAATGATCTAGGAAAGCATCTGCAAACTTATCCCACTTTGTCGAAGGGGCTACCCTTCTCACGGGACTCCTCGCACAATTTAAACCATGAATACGCCACTTCTTTCAGGTGATAGGAGGCCAATTCCACTGCTTCTATCTCAGTGGCACACATCACACGCAGAGTCTTATGCATCTTATTAATAAATTCCTGTGGGTCCTCCTCGTGTTTAGTACTCGTGACACCAGAGGATCCAACTGAAGGAATCTGTTCACCCTGGAACTAGTTGTATCTCCTTGGTGGCTAGAGAAAGTAGATGTGACATTCAATCTCTGGGCCTGAGAAGCCATTATCTGAGTCAACAATTGGATGGCTCCCCTAAGGTCCCTATCAGAAACTGTAACTACCCGGCCAGTCATCTCATGATTTACCGCTCCGTTTCCCCCCATTTCTGCTTTTTTATGCTTTTTTTATCCATATTATGTGGTATTGATCGAGGACAACCCTGCACTACTATTGAGTAGCGAGAGAGGTCGAAGCAAATTTTACCCGATTAAGGTTGGGATCGATTTCCATAGGGAGCTAGATATTGGATTTGAGTGTGTATCTAAATGAGAGTTGCGTATTTGCTCTTAATTGCACTTCTACACATTTTTGGTTTTGATTATGATTCTAATTTTATAATGCTACAATGCTAAATTAAGCTAAATAAGACTAAGGTTAAACTATTGCGAGTTGTTCAAATGATTAAAAGGCACTAGGGTAGCGACTTTCACTTAGGTGGTCAATTGATGGATTCTTGAGTCTAAAGCTAGATTGTCACATTTGGGGAGTATGATATAACCATTGCATGATTCTACTCACTCTATACCTCTCGGTAGTTTGAGTGATTTTGCCCGAATTGACTTTCTCAAAACCAATTGGGTATGCAAATTTGCACAAGCAATCAAGGTTCAAGTCGGGTATTACTATCTCTAGGTTCAACCCTTTAATTGGGGCTATCAATCTCTTGAGTACGCCCCAATTCCTTGTTGGACTAATTTCATGGACTTATGCTCTCTTTATCAAGAATTGCCAAAGCCTACTAGGCATAAAATAGTGTTTGCAACCACTAATTCACAGTTAAAACCCTAAATTAGCCCAAATATCAAACACCCATAGACAATCAAGGATCAAAACAAAAGATCCATCAATTACCCACACTAGGGTTGATCCACAACCCTAGCGTATGGGTCTAGCTACTCATAATTAGAGCAGAAAACAAAGAAATATATGAAGAGAAACTCATAATAATTAATTGCTAAATTAAACTTGAAGATTCAATGTTGAAATCACGCTAGAATTACTCGAAATAGCTAAAAGGAACGAAGTCACGAGCGCAGCTCTTGATACAAAACTATCTGATGGCCTAAAAATGGGAAAAGAATCTATTTATACTAGGTTAAAAATCTTGGACAAAAATACCCCTGCGGGGCTAGTGCGGACCGCACAAAATCAAGTGCGGCCGCACTAAGGCTCTGGGCTTGAATAATCAGCTCTCTGAACTTAGGCAATGCGGACCGCACAAAGTTGAGTGCGGCCACGATGGTTTTCATTGCGGTCTGCACTAAAAGGAATGCGGACCGCATTGAGGTTCAACCTCCAAAACACCACCTCTCGGAACCTTGGCTCCGCGGACCGCACGAAATCGAGTGCGGTCGCGGTGAACTCAATGCGTACCTTACAAAACCCTTTGCGGTCGCATTGCCTTTTAGCCTGAAAAGCAACCTCTTTGCACTTCACTTGTGCGGACCGCATAAAATGGTGTGCGGCCGCACTGACCCTGTTTGACTGTGCTTTGTCTTGGTACTTGTGCAAGTTTCACTCCTTTTTTAGCTGGTTTTTGACACTTTTCACCTTATTGATCAAACCTGCAATAAAGCACAACTTGTGAGCCTTTGGGACTATTTTGTACACAATTCTAAACAAAACTTGAGTAAGAAGGAGTGTAGAATGCATCATATTCCCTAGTTATCAACTCCCCCAAACTTAAGCTTTTGCTTGTCCTTACGCAAACAAAATAAGATCCGCCCCTTAAGAGAAAATCTAAGAAAATTCAGCTGTCCTAAAGTGACCTCATCTAGCATCAATCGGGACTAACAATTGCCCTCAATATAAATGAATCATTAACAACATTTACTCTTTTAAACACCATGGATTAAGTGCGACACAAGAGCATCAAGAGTTGACTCAACACATCAAAGAACTCTTTCTATTACTTTGGTCATTGTGGAACCCAAACTCACACATCCTCAACTCTCCCTAAGCAAACCTCACCTTTAGAATAGTAGCACTCAGAACGAGGTTAATGTAAAATCACTCATCTCTCTCAAGGAAAAGTCACAAGTCCGGCTCTAAGTACCATATGCTTGCCCCTTATGTGAGTCACCACTAATGTAAGCTTCATTCAACTAGAGATCATATAGGGCTTTTGTACATACATAGTGAAAGCTTTTGGTTAAGGGTAGGAAATATTTGGTCTAAGTAGATTCCATCTTCCCTTAAGCACTTCTTTTGTTTCATTTTGGCACACATTCACTTGCCTTTTCGAGTCATTTTACTTCTTTCTAAGGGGTTAGAGAGACACATTGTCATTCTTTCTTGTTCATTTCACATCTTTTCTCCTTTCTCAACTTTCCACACCATTCATTCTTTTCTTTTCTTGAATCCCTTTATTCATTTCTATATTGAACATTCTTTTTGTCTTTTTGCTTCTTTTTTTCATTGCCTTTTCTTTTCTTCATCTTGTGCCTTTTTAACATTTTGTTGCAATCCTCGTCTCTCCCCCTAAACTTATATTTTTGCCATGTGCTAAGGAAAGATCGGATGCCAATAGAGGGTATCTTTTAGAATGGGTAAAGGCTTGTATTATGGTTCTTGAAGGAAAAAGGTCTAAGGCTCAAAAGGGTTGACTAGGGATTTTTATCATTGCTAGGCTATGGAAGTGTTCAAGCTATCATTTGGATCAAGGAGAGCCTATAATCATGTCTCAAGTCAAATTTCACTTAGGATTTTGCCTCGACAAACATTCAGGGCAAGTTCTAGACCAATGGCTCGGGACTTGGACTTGCAATGCAATTTCTCACCACACAAGCTATGGGATCGCTAAAGACACAGAGTCGGGGGCCCATAACAACCTTAGATAAGATTTGAGCACACAATGGTCCCAAAAAACCACTTGATGATTATCAGCCAACACAAGAGTCTCAAGGTCACAACTTTCACCATCCTATACACAATGATTTGTTTTTGACCATAAGATCAAAGGCAAATGTGCTAGGCCCAAGTGAAGCTTTGCTTGAGGCACACTTAACCCTTAAGAAGGTAGTCAAGCCATCTATCATCGGGAAGAGCCACCCAGTTCACACAAATTCCACCTTTGGAAAGAACCATGGCATTAAGAAAACCAAAGGCTTATTGCAAAAATCCAAAACAAGAAGCTACGAACACAAATAAGAATCTAAGAAAGAAAAATTGTGGAAAGTAAAATGAATATTTACAAGAGAGGGGTTTAATCGAATATACAATAAGGGAGATGAATATATACAATATAACATAACTTTTATATACAAACCCAATGTAAAAAGTACGAAAAAATGTAATGAAGTGCTAAAAATATACATATACCAAAGATGAAAAAGAAATAAAGAAATATTAAAAGATGTCATATATATATATATACAGTCATCCATATCAAATCAAAGTAGGGCCTACCCCCTCAAATAAAAGCTAGCATTGTCCTCAATGCCAACTAAACAAAATAAGCACCAAAAATAGAGGAAAGAGGATGCAGAAACTCCCTATGGACCGTCTATCTGCATGGGGTCCTAAGTGGTCCCTGGGTCCTCAATATGCTCGAAAACCTGAGACTGGCTCCCTGTGACCTGTAGCTCTGCTACTGGGACATGGGCCTGGACCTGGACAGGCTCCTGGGTGACATCTTGTGGCTGACTGGAGGAAGTCTCCGGTGGGTCTGCCAACTGGATAACTGCATCATCTAAATTGGGAATCATCCTCTTCCTCTTGGGAGGCCTCTAGGACTGCTCTGACTGGGGATGGGCTACTGGCACGTGGTCATGTAACAATAAATCCAAAGGCAGGTGATCTGCCTTCAACCTGTCAACCTCAACCCGCAACTCTTTTACGGACTCCTTGGAAGCCCGAGTCTTCCTCATCTTCTTAGCCTCCCTAGCAAGCTCCTTGAGAGCTTTCCCATGAGAATCTACAGCCTCTGTAAGCACTTTATGAGTATCAAGGATCTTTTTCTGGTTGTCCAGAATATCCTTGAGGGAGTCCTCAATAGACTGTGGGACTTGTGGAGGCGGAGGTGCCGACTGAGGTGCCATGGTAGAGGATAACACAAACAGCTTGGAAGTAGCTGTCTACATCCAGTTGTTGATGCTAGTGAGGGCCTGGCTTAGACGGTGGGCTGTCAATGGATAGGCAGTGGTAGAGGGAATGTCAGGATCTGTAGAGGTAGATAGACCGGGGGCAAGTCTGCTGAAGTAGAGGGAGGTTGTTGAGTAGTCACTACCACTACTAGCTCTTCAGACTGGCCAGCTGAAGTAGTGGATTTTCCTTTGGAGCTCTTGCCCTTGTAGTTGTCATTACCATGTAGGCTATACCACGAGAAGGGTGCCTTTGCCTTCACCTTCACGTCAAATTTCCTCTTCTCCACCTTGAGGTCCTCAAAATACATCGTCAGGAAGTTGGAGAATGGGTAAGACCTGTCACCCTTATCCACCACCTGTGAAATGACCCGGGACATCACATTCTCGATATTGATAGGGTACCCTGCCATAATGGATGCTACTAAGATTGCCCGGTAAGTGAGAGTGATTTGTCATGGGTGGTAGGGTCTAGTCTGCTGCACACAAAAGTTTCCCACCCTTGGCCTCGAATTTCAGTGTCCTCCTCAATATTTTTACCCCCACAGTCAGCCAATCGGGAGTGGTACCTGGGATTGCCAAGTACTCCGTCAACCACGTACGGGCTTGTTCACCCATTTGCATCTTCTCCAAGTATAGGGACTCATCCTCCTCTGCGAAGCCCAAGTAATCATTAATGGACTTGCCATCGAATTTGACCTTCAAGTTTCGCACCTTTGTGACCTTGGTGCCCTTTTTTATGTGGGCCACATTGGTGTAGAATTCTTTCACAAGATGTTCATTTGCGTCCTCCACATGGTCAATGAAAAATTCCCATCCTATTCTATCTGTGAATTGTCTCAACACATTTGGGTTGTGAGGCAAGAGGTCCCGAGTGATTATTTTCCGCTCAGGTATCAGTTTCTTCTCAGGCCACCACTCTCTGAATTTGTGGTAGGCCACCTTACTTACAAACTGGTCTTCCCATGCTTTCGGTTTCCTGGTCCGCTCTACCCCACCAACTTGGTGCTCACCCTCTTCTGCTTCTTCCCCCTCCTCTGGTACTGCATCCCCTCTGGATAATGAAGCTGTGGGAGAGGTGGAGTACTCATCTCCGCTACCGTCAGCTGAGCCCTTAGATGACTCAGACGATACATGAACTGAAGCTTGGGCAGTGGGAGATGCTGGGGGTGTGTCTCTTAGTTTGTTTCTCTCCAGCCAGTCAGCAATGTACTCTGGCACGGAGTCTGATGATGCCTCCCAAGAGGGCTCGTACTCACTCCCCAACTGATCAATACCCTATCAGCAACTCTGATGAGTTTCCTTGTGTTCTTTATGTTTTGACGGGCCTGGGGAGTCAACTTTATCATCTTTTATTTCCCACCCCAGGAGGACTCTCCCCTACCTAGATGTTTACCACCTTTGCCTCGTGATTTTACCATTGTCTGCAAACAACATTCATTAGACTTGTTAGTATCCAGAAAAACACTGTGATTCACAGTTGCAGAAAAAAATATTGCAGACAGTTCACTTGTTGCTGAGTGCGGACCACACAAAATGCAGTGTGGCCGCAGAGAGGCTAATACGGACTGCACAAAATGGCACCGTGGTCCGCATAGAGGTGGGGTTCAGACTACCCACTCTCTGAATAAATGCACTGCGGACCGCACAAAATGCCATTGCGATCCGCATTGAGGCACCGCGGATCGTACAAAATGCAATGCGGCCGCGGTCCTCGCTTATCAGAATGCAGAACATTGTTCATTGTGGTCCGCACTAAATGGCATTGTAGACTGCACAAGGGCACCACAGACCGCACAAATTCCACTGCGGTCCGCACTAAGTACCAAAAAGCATCACCAACCTAGGGTTTATGAGATATTCAATTGAAGTCCATTTTTCACCTACTGAAGGGTCCCTAAGTGTGGATACAATCATTTAAATACCTAAACTAATTTTAAACAACGATTAACTAACCTAAGCTACCATCTTGAAAGAAATACGGGAAACCTACTAAGAAGAACAAAGAAAAACAGAGAAAATAAAAGAAAATAACAAAATTAAACAATTAAAAAGAAGTTAAAGTTACCAGATGTAAGAAGTAATGAAGATAGATGATTCCTAGCAGTTAATTATGAGCAAGAAGGAAGATGAATAGTGAAATTTTGAGTTCTGAGAGTGAAAAGTTCAGAAAGTTGAAAAGTAGGGCCTCAGGTCCTATTTATAGAAAAAGATCCTGGGGCACATCTCACCTACCCACCGCGGACCGCACAAAATGGCACCGCGGTCCGCACTGCTCGAAGTCATAGGACTCAGACAAGGCAACCACTACGGTCTGCACAAAATGCAATGTGGCCGCAGTGGACCACCGCAGACCGCACAAAATGCAATGCGGCTGCAGTGGTAAACTTCAGAGAACCTCCACTTTTGCTCATTCATCAGGGCGGTCTGCATTGATTTCTTGCCCCTGCACTGAGGTTTTTGCGGCCGCACAAAATGGCAGTATGGTCCGCATTGACAATCTTCAGAGAGTAGTCATTTTCCAACTTTTTCCTGCACTACATCTGCACAATCCTACAGCATCTCACAACCAGTCAGTGCAAAAGTAAATCCTACACTACAATAAAAATCAAATAAAAACAAGAAGAAAAATACACGGGTTGCCTCCCAAGAAGCGCCTGATTTAACGTCGCGGCACGATGCAGGTTACCATCAAATCATTTGAGATGAAGAAGCGCCACCACGTGGCTGTCATCAATTTTTCCCAAGTAGTGCTTGACCCTATGCCCATTCACTCTGAAAACTTCCTCATTTTTTTTCTTTAAATCAAGTGCACCAAACAAGGCCACAAACACCACTTCAAAAGGTCCACTCCATTTTGACTTAAGCTTTCCCGGAAACAAACGTAACCGAGAGTTGAAAGAACCAAATCACCCACTTTGAACTCCTTGCTACGAGAATATTTATCATGAAGGTACTTCATCTTGTCCTTGTACAAGGAAGAACTGGAGTAGGCATGGAATCAGAATTCATCAAGTTCATTAAGCTGCTCCACATGAAGATTTGCTGCCACATCCCATTCAAGATTCAGCTTCCTCAAAGCCCACATGGCCTTGTGCTCTAACTCAACCAGTAGATGGAAAGCTTTCCCAAACACCAACTGATACGGAGACATACCAATCGGAGTCTTGTAAGCAGTCTTATACGCCCATAGAGCGTCATCCAACTTCTTTATCCAATCGGTCCTATTAGCATTAACCGTCTTGGTCAATATACTCTTGATTTCCCTATTTGATACTTCAACTTGGCCACTTGCTTGAGGATGATAGGGAGTAGAAACTTTGTGGTTGATACCATACTTTGCAAGCAAAGTGTCAAAAGCTCTATTGCAAAAATGAGACCCCTCAATCACTTATGATTGAACGAGGAGTACCAAACCTTGTAAAAATGCTCTTCTTGAGAAATGCAAAAACACTCCGAGCCTCATTATTGGGCAAAGCCACGGCTTCAACCCACTTTGAAACATAGACCACCGCCACAAGAATGTATGTGTTCCCACACGAGCTAAAAAACAGGCCCATAAATTCAATGCCCATACATCAAAAATATCAACCTCAAGAATGGTATTGAGAGGCATCTCATCTTTCTTTGAAATTCCACCCGCTCTTTGACATTCATCAGACCTCATCACTAGTTCACTTGCATCTTTGTACAAAGTTGGCCAATAAAACCCACAACTAAGAACTTTGGAAGTCGTCCTCGCCCCGCCATGATGGCCACCATAGGGAGAGGAATGACAAGCCTCCGAGATACTTAATTGCTCTTCCTCCAGGACACACCTTCGGATCACACCATCCGTGCAAATCTTGAACAAGTACAGCTCATTCCAATAGAAATCCAAACTATCCCTTTGAGCTTCTTCCTTTTGTTAGAAGAGAGCTCACACGGGATTATACCAGTCACAAGGAAATTAGCAACGTCCGCAAACCATGGCATATCATTCACCGACACCGAAAGGAGTTGTTTATCAGGAAATGAATCATTGATCTCTAGGCCATCACGAGGCCTCCCTCCTCCTCCAAGCGGGACAAGTGGTCCGCCACTTGGTTTTCACTACCCTTCTGGTCCACAATCTCAAAATCAAACTCTTGAACTAACAATACCCATCGCATCAGTCTAGCTTTGGAATCCTTCTTCACCATCAAGTACCGGAGTGTGGCATGGTCGGTATGAATTATGACCTTGGCACCTATAAGATACAACCAAAATTTCTCCATTGCAAACATAATAGCCAAAAGTTCTTTCTCGGTCACCGTGTATTTCACTTAAGCATCATTCATTATCTTGCTCGCATAGTACACCGGATGAAATATTTTGTTCACTCTTTGACCCAAAACCGCCCCAACCGCAACATTGCTCGCATCACACATGAGCTCAAAGGGCAAGCTCCAATTAGGTGCGGTAATGATAGGAGTGGTGGTCAACTTATGCTTGAGAAGTTCAAAGGCTTGCATACATTTTTCATCAAACACGAACTTGACATCTTTTTCCAATAGCTTGCATAAAGGATTCACTACCTTCGAAAAGTTTTTGATAAATCTCTGGTAGAACCCCGCATGCCCAAGAAAACTTCTAACTCCCTTGACAGAGATAAAGGGAGGGAGCCTTGAAATCACATCAATTTTTGCTTTGTCTACCTCAATACCATGCTTTGAAATTTTCTGCCCAAGAACAATGCCCTCTTCCACCATAAAATGGCATTTCTCCCAATTGAGAACAAGATTAGTTTCTTCACAACGGGCCAAAACTCTATCAAGATTCTTCAAGCCCTCATCAAATGAATCTCCCACAATACTAAAGTCGTCCATGAACATCTCCAAAATGTCTTCCACCATATCGGTGAAAATGGCCATCATACACCGCTGGAATGTAGCCGGTGCATTACACAACCCAAAAGGCATCCGAGAAAAGGCAAAAGTGCCATATGGACAAGTGAATGTGGTCTTCTCCTAATCTTTCGGAGCAATCAAGATTTGGTTGTACCCAGAATACCTATCCAAGGAACAGTAGAAGGCACGCCCAGCAAGTCTGTCTAACATCTGATCAAGAAAAGGCAATGAAAAGTGATCCTTACGGGTCACTTTATTCAACTTGCGGTAGTCCATGTATACCCTCCAACCGGTGACGGTTCTGGTAGGAATCAACTCATTTTGTGAATTTGCAACCACGGTCATGCCACCCTTCTTCGGTACACATTGCACCGGTGAAGTCCAAGAGCTATCAGAGATGGGGTGCACAACCCCGACATCCAACCACGTGATCACCTCCTTTTTTACAACTTTTTGCATTGCTTTGTTCAACCTTCTTTGATGCTCCAAGGAGTGCTTTGCATTATCTTCTAGGATAATCTTGTGCATATAGAATGTGGGGCTTATCCCCCGAATATCAACTAAAGTCCATCCAATTTCCTTTTTCCGCTTTTGAAGCACCGCCAATGTGGTATCAACCTGCATGTTAGTAAGACAAGAGGAAAGAATAACTGGCAAAGTAGAACTTAGGCCTAAGAACTCATACCTGAGGTGTGGAGGCAACGGCTTCAACTCCAACACCGGAGGTTCCTCAATTGAAGGCTTTGTTAGTGGAGTCTTCCTATTCTCGAGATCCAAAGAAAGTTTTCTAGGCTCATAAGAGTACGAGCCCATTCCATGTAAAGCATTCACACACTCCACTCGGCTTGCATCCTTATTGACATCAAGATTCAATAATACGGCCTCAAGAGGGTCCTCTACATTGATCATTGCACTGGTATCATCAACTATCACTGCCATGACAAGGTCCACAAAAGAGCACACCTCGGAACTGTTGGGCTACTTCATTGACTTGCACACATGAAAGACCACTTTTTCATCACCCACCCGGAAGGTGAGTTCCCCTACTTCCACATCTACTAAGGCCTTCCCAGTAGCAAGGAAAGGTCTTCCCAAAATGATAGGAACTTCATAATCCACCTCACAATCCAATATCACAAAGTTAACTGGCAAGATAAATTTGTCCACCCGGACAAGCATATCATCAATAATACCCAATGGTCTCTTCATCGTTCTATCCGCCATTTGTAATCTCATGGAAGCTAGCCTAGGTTGCCCAATACCCAAAGTTTTGAAAACTGAGTAGGGCATCAAATTAATACTAGCCCCCAAATCACATAGAGCCTTAGCAAACTCCGCATTTCTAATGGTGCAAGGAATGGTGAAAGCACCAGGATCTTCAAGCTTCGGGGCCATCGAATGCACTATTGCACTAATTTGGTGAGTCATCTTTATAGTTTCACAATCCATGGACCGTTTCTTTGTCACCAAGTCCTTCATGAATTTAGTGTAGCCCGGCATTTGTTCGAGAGCCTCCACCAAAGGCACATTAATGGATAAGCTCTTCATCATGTCAATGAACTTTTTAAACTGATTCTCATTTTTCTACTTCGCGAGCCTTTGAGGATAAGGCGGAGGTAGCCTTGGCAAAGGTACCTTGGCTTTAGGCACAACCAGCTCTGGCATGTCTATTACGTGCTCCCTAGACGGGTTCACGTCATTTTGAGTTCCACCTTGGCATCTTGAATATCAATCCTCACTTCTTCATTCACATTGTCATCAATCACATTTTCAACCACCAAAGGAACTTCATCTTCTTGCAACTCAACTTCATCACTCAAAATTTGCTTTTGTTTGGAGGCATTTACATCACCGCCTATCCCATTTCTTGTAGTTACTTCCATAACATGAGTGTTCCCACCCTTCGGGTTAACCACCGTATCACTAGGTAGAGCCCCCTTAGGACGAGTATTCAAAGTCTGTGAAATTTGGCCTAACTGCACCTCCAAGTTTCTGATTGAGGTATTGTGGGAAGCCAACTGCGCATCAGAATCTGCATTCTTTTACATCATTTGTTCAAACATCATTTAAATTCTACCCATATCATTGCTAGAAGAACTAGGACCTTGGGATGGAAATGGGGGTGAATTGTTCAGTTGTTGGTACATTGTGGGCCTTTGAAAGCCTTGCCCCCGGTTTTCTTGGTTTTCATTGTTCCATCCACCTTGATTGTTGTTACCACCCCAATTGTTGTTGTTACCATTCCAATTTTCTTGATTGTTTTGATTGTTGTTCTGATTTACCCCAGTTGTTATTTTTGTTGTTGTTCCCCCAATTATCATTGTCTTGTTGTTGTTGATCGCCCCAATTGCCTTGGGGTCTCCATTGTTGTTGGCTGGAAGAATTGCCCCTTTGGCCTTGATAATTGTTCACATATTGCACCTCTTCATTCTGCCCATCATAACTATCATCTTGAAATTCACCATAGTCATTGTCAAATTATTCCGAATTCCCTTGGTTCTGTTGACCTCTTTATCTTCTTTTGTTGAAAAGCATGTTAATACCCTCCATGGCATTCACTTGACGAGGATTTTGAACTTGTTGCAATTGTGTCTTTGCTAGTTGGTTCATTGTAGTTGTCAACTCAGCTATAGCCTGTCCTTGATCATGTAACTCCTTGTGCAAATGAGTGATCGTGGGGTCACCCTAGGGCACATTGGCTCTACTTTGCCAAGCAGAAGAAGTATCAGCCATCTCGTCAAGAATGTCACAAGCCTCATCATAAGACAGCTTCATAAAGTTGCCCCCAGCAAGTTGGTTCACTATGCATTGGTTTGTTGTGTTAATGATCCGGTAGAAAGTCTGTTGGATCATCGCCTCAGTCATATCATTGTTGGGGCATTCCTTCACCATTGTTCTATAACGCTCCCAAATCTGATGCAAAGGTTCGGTGGGCTCCTACTTGAAGGCCAATATCTCATCTCTCAATGTTGCCATATGCCCCGGTGAGAAATATTTTGTAATGAACTTGTCTTCCAACTCATCCCAAGTAGTGATGAAATGGTTAGGAAGTCACTCATGCCAATCCAATGTCTTCCCTCTAAGTGAAAATAGGAAGAGTCTCAACCGCAGTGCATCCTCGGAAACATTAGTTTGCTTGCTCCCCCAATAGGTATCCACGAACCCCTTGAGATGTTTGTAAGTATTTTGATTGGCAACGCCCGTGAAATACCCACGCTGCTCCAGCAATGTCAGCATCACATTGGTTATTTGAAAATTGTCCGCCCGAATCCGGGGCGGAACAATTGCACTTGCATAGCCTTGGTTTGGAAATACTCGAGAAGCCACTCTTGGAGGTGGCGGGGGAGGGTCTGGAATATTATCATTGGCCTAGCAGCCTCTCATTTGTCCTTGAGGCACAATAGGGACCTCATCTTCCTCTCCTGGCGGAGGATCTCCAAGAGGTGCATTGTTTAAGTTTGCTGCCATTTTGTACCTGAAGTTGTGACACAAACAAATTAGTAACACAGAAGGAAATAAGAACAATACACAAAACTATTTAGATAGATATTCAAAACAATTAGCTCTCTGGCAATGGCGTCAAAAAGTGATCGAGTCCAACCCTGCAGTACTATTGAGTAGCGAGAGAGGTCGAAGCAGCTTTTACCCGATTAAGGTCGGGATACAATTTTCATATGGAGCTAGATATTGGAGTTGAGTGTCTATATAAATGAGAGTTGCGTCTTTGCTCTTAATTGTACTTCTACACATGTTTGGTTTTGATTATGATTATAATTTTATAATGCTAAATTAAGCTATATAAGACTAAGGTTAAGCTATTGCGAGTTGTTCAAATGATTAAAAGGCACTGTGGTAGCGACTTTCGCCTGATGGATTCTTGAGTATAAAGCCAGATTGTCACATTTGGGGAGTATGATATAACCATTGCATGATTCTACTCACTCTATACCTCTCGTTAGTTCGAGTGATTTTGCCCGAATTGACTTTCTCAAGACCAATTGGGTATGCAAATTTGCACAAGCAATCAAGGTTCAAGTCGGGTATTACTATCTCTAGGTTCAACCCTTTAATCGGGGCTATCAATCTCTTGAGTACGCCCCAATTCCTTGTTGGACTAATTTCATGGACTTATGCTCTCTTTCTCAAGAATTGCCAAAGTCTACTAGGCATAAACTAGTGTTTGCAACCACTAATTCACAATTAAACCCCTAAATTAGCCCAAATATCAAATACCCATAGACAATCAAGCATCAAAACAAAAGACCCATCAATTACCCATACTAGGGTTGAGCCACAACCCTAGCTTATGGGTCTAGCTACTCCAAAACACCACCTCTTGGAACCTTGGCTCCACGGACCGCACGAAATCGAGTGCAGCCGCGGCGAACTCAATGCGGGACGCACAAAACCCTTTGCGGCCGCATTGCCTTTTGGCCTGAAAAACAACCTCTCTGAACTTCACTTGTACGGACCGCACAGAATGGTGTGCGGACCGCACAGAATGGTGTGCGGACGCACTATCCCTATTTGACTGAGCTTTGTCTTGTCTTGGTACTTGTGCAAGTTTCATTCCTTTTTGAGTTGGTTTTTGACACTTTGTCACCTTGTTGATCAAACCTGCAATCAAGTATAACTTGTGAGCCTTTGGGACTATTTTGTACACAATTCTAATCAAAACTTGAGTAAGAAGGGGTGTTGAATGCATCATATTCCTAGTTATCAGGTATCGGGTAGGTCGGATTGAGTTCGGAAAGGATTTGGTAAGGTTTGAGATACTTAGTCTCTTTAGAGTGAGTTTAAGTTGAAAAGGTCAACCGGATGTTGACTTGTGAGTTAGGGGGCTCAGATGTGAGTTTCGATGGTTCGGTTAGCTTCGGGAGGTGATTTTGGACTTAGGAGCGTGATCGGAATGAGTTTTGGAGGTTCGGAGTAGATTTAGGCTTGAATTGGCGAAATGGGATTTTTGGTAATTTCCGGTTGATAGGTGAATTTTGATATAGGGGTCGAAATGGGATTTCGAGAGTTGCAGTAGTTCCGTTGTATCATTTGGGATGTGTGTGCAAAATTTTAGGTCATTCGGACGTGGTTTGGTCGGGTTTTTGATCAAAAATGGAATTTAGAAGTTTTTGGAAACTTAGGCTTAAATCCGATGTGTTTTGGTAGATTTGATGTTGTTTGAGGTGTTTTGAAGATTGGTACAAGTTTGCATAAGGTTTTGGGATAGGTTAGTGCCTTTGGTTGAGGTCCCGTGGGCCTCGGTGGAGTTTTGGGTGGTCAATAAAGTTGGAACCTGCAGAAAATTGCAGGTCAGTGCTGCAGAAAAATGACCTTCGCGTTCACGAGAGGGTCCTCGCGTTCGCGAAAGGTCAGTTAAGGAAGCTGGAAATTTAGCCTTCGTATAGCGAGGGAGGCTCCGCATTCGTGAAGGGCTGGGCATCTGTGCACCGTGTTCCCGGGGGTGTTGTCGCGTTCGCATAAAAGGAATGGGCAGTTGAGCTTCAGGGGAATTTGTTCATCGCGTTTGCGAGAGACAGAACGGGATCGCAAAGGTTGGTCTGAGCAAAGCATCACGTTCGCGATGGGGATGTCGCGATCGCGAAAGAGGAAAATTGGTCAAAGTTAATTTGTGCTTCGCGAACGCAAGGCTTTGACCCCATTCGCGAAGAAGGATTTCAGGCTTGGGCAGAAGGTTTAAAAGGTCGTCTTGTCCGCGAATGTGGGGTTTATTTCTTCCATTATTGGTTGTTTTTGGAGCTATTTGAAGGAGATTGTAGAGGGATGCAAGGAGAATCACTTGGAGGTAAGAATGTTGGACTTAAAACTCGAGTCTATTGTGAAATCTACCTAATAAATCATAGAATCTAAGCCTAAAATTGAGGAATTAGGGCTTGAGATTAAGAGACTTTAAATGAGAATTTGAGGGGTCATTTGGACTCCGATTACAGTGTTCTTGGTATGTATGGACTCGTGGGAGGATAAAGATTCCGTTGATGTGATTCTTATCAAGTTTCGAGATATGCGCTTGGGGGTCGGGTTTGGACAATTTCGGGATATTTTGGTATAATTTGATTATTTCCGTTTGGGCTTTGTTCCCTTAGCATATTTTGATACCGAGATTCTGATTTTGGATAGATTCGACGCGAGTGGAGGCCGATTCGAGGGGCAATGGCATCGCGGAGTAGTATTTTCACCTGTTTGAGGTAAGTAACCATTGTAAATCTGGAACTGAGGGTACAAACTCCGGTATTTGACTTGTTTTGATAAATGCGGTGATGCACATGCTAGGTGACGAGCTTGTGGGCGTGCACCGATAGGGATTGTGACTTGGTCCGTCCCGTAGCGACTATTGAGCCGCATATTTGATTTGAAACCTTATGATATTCCGTACTTTAGTCACTTATACTGTATTATGAGTTGTATGCCATGTTTGGGGCCTTGTGTCGACCTATTGATACCCTTAGGGGCATTTTTACTCTTTTTCCTCACTTTATTTGTTGAAATCATATCCTCAGTCATGTTTTACCTATTTAAAAGTTTAAAACTGGCTTTATCACTCCATTTCTAATTGTGAAGACTGTTTGGGCTGAGTTCCCTAATTTTTTTTTTTTTTTTGCAACTTATATTAACAAGTGATAAACATCTCTATGACAGCAGAATATGAGATTTAAGTGGAAGTCTTAAATAAGTATAAAACCAAAATGTTTCAAAAGTCAACACATGCCACTACCCAGAAACTGGTGTCACAATATCTACGGACTACTAAAAGTACTACATACAACAGTTTGAAGGAGAAATAACATTGTTTGTCTCGGATACATGAGATAACAAAACATAATAAAAGATAGAGGAGATGCTGGGCCTGCGGACGCCTACAAGGCTATCTCGGTGTCTCGGTTGACAGAAGGTTGGCTCCCCTACTACTGCTGATCAACCGGTATATGCACAGAGTGTAGAGTGTAGTATTAGCACAACAATACTGTTGTGGCGCGCAACCCGATCCCTTATCATTTAACATTGTTGCGACGTGCAACCCGATCCACATATATATAGTTGTTGCGGCGTGCAACCTGATCCAATATAATATCTGTTGTGGCGTGCAACCCGATCCAATATAATATCTGTTGCGGCGCGCAACCCGTTCCAACTATACAGTCAACAATAATCATAATTAACCGTCCCGACAAGGGATCAACAATAGACTACACTAATCCCTCAAGCTAAGGTTAGACCGGACACTTACCTCGATGCCTCGAACACAACTCAAGTTTCAATTATAGCTTTACCCCTTGATTCCACCGCCAATTCGCTCGTATCTAGCCACAAGTTACTTAATTATATCAATAAATGCTAAATGAATCAATTCGAATGCGTGAAAATGAGTTTTCCAAAGTTTTACCAAAAAAGTAAAAATTGCCCCCGGCCCACGTGGTCAAAACCCGAAGTTCGAACCAAAACCCGATCATCCATTCCCCCACGAACTCAAATATATAATTTGTTTTGAAATCGGACCTCAAATCGAGGTCCAAATCCCCAATTTAAAAAACATAGGTTCTACCCAAAACACCCAATTTCCCCCATGAAAATTGTTGATTTGAAGTTGAAATCATGTTAAAAGATGTTAATGATTGAAGAAAACTAGTTAAAAACGACTTACAATTGATTTGGAGATGAAATGTTGTTTGAAAAATTGCCTCTTATGTTTTGGGGGTTTTGAAAAATGACTGAAAATCCCGTCTATTTATACCCCTCTCAGACCCCCTTGTGCGGACGGCACAAAATGAACTGCAGCCGCACAGGCCTTCCTGAGGTTACTGCGGTCCAGTGCCCTGTGCGGACCGCACAAAGTCGACTACAGCCGCACAGCAGCGCCCTGTGCGGACTGCACAAAGTCGACTGCGGCCGCACAGCCTCTACCGCGCACCGCACAAGGTCGATCGTGGACCGCACTGGTGGGTTCAGAGACCTGCAACTTCTGATTTTAAGCCTAAAACATCCTGAAACTCACCCAAGCCCTCGGATTTCCAAACCAAGTGTGCATACTAACTCAAAAACATCATATGAACCTACTTGTGCGGTCACATCATCCAAATAACATGTAAAATCATGAATTAAACCTCAAAACTTAACATTTTCATCAAGAACTCTCAAAGTCCATAACTCCTCAACCGAAAGTCCAATTCACGTCAAATAAACTCCGTTTTACACCAAATTTCACGGAAACGTCTTAAATCATATATAAGACCTGTACCGGGCGCCGGAACCAAAATACGGGCCCGATACCATCATGTTCTAAGTAAATTTCGTTTCAATTTTCCTTAAACAGTTTCAGAAAATAATTTCTTTTAAAAATCCATTTCTCGGGCTTGGGACCTCAGAATTCGATTCCGGGGATACACCCAAGTCCCATATTTTCCTACGGACCCTCTGGGATCGTCAAATCACGGGTCCGGGTCCGTTTATCCAAAACGTTGACCGAAATCAAATTAACTCATTTTATAACTAAATTTTATCCTTTTACACAGAATTTCATATTTAAGCTTTCCGGCTATGCGCCCGGACTGCACACGCAAATCGAGGTGACTCTAAATGAGGTTTTCAAGGCCTCAGAACACCAAATTTCATTTTTTAAACAAGTGATGACCTTTTGGGTCCTCACATGTAGCTTGCCACTTGGCTTAACCACAATGCAAACTTTCTTGCTTAAATATATACTAGTATTAGTACCCGCGCAATGCGCAGACAAATCATTTCAAATTGCGATGTAGGTTGTTTGAATCATGTACAAATAACCTTAAAAATATAAACCTCTCAGATAAACATTATATAACATGAGAATTTAATTATGAGGCACGATATGAAATTATTGTTCAAATCTCATAGTAGACAACCAATCTTTTTAATATATATTTGTAGCAACCTAATCCCTTGATTTTAGTACTTGCATTTCGTTCCACTATCGATATTAAAGAATACTAAACATGTCATATTGTAATTTGTCTTGTTCGAGCACATTAGATCATATTATTTTAACAAAAAATTTACTATCACTTTATTTTTATCTGAAGTCAAATATGTTTTATTCATCACACCATTTTTACGTAAATTCATTTTTTTTGGTTTCTTTCTTATAGTTATTGTATTATTTAATATTATTATATTACCATATAATTTTGTATTAGCTTATAATTAAATTAGTGTCTTGCTTATTATCCTTTTAATAGTATTTAATAAAAATAAATATTTTATTCTTGAAAGTTGGTATATTTTTATGCTTTTATCTTCTTATTCATAATATTTTAATCATTTAAATTTACTAGTAATATTTTTAAATATAATTTAATTATTTTATTTTATCTATTTTTAAATTAATTTATAGTATAAGTATCCTCACACTACCGCTATTTTTTTTTTATACATTCTCTTCCCTACTATAAATTTTGATTAGTTTTTATATTAATGTTTTACCTATAACCAAAATAATGTCATATTTTATTTTAAATTGTAACTTTTAATTAGTCTAAAATACTAATACATAAGTTATTGGATTATCATGTTCCAAATGTATTGAGTTCTCTTATAATTAATTTTTTATTAGATGCAGTTAAATTTTATTTCTTTTTTAGCTATAATACACAATTTAATTTTCAATTTTCATTAGTAAGATTACCAATATTAGAAATTTATTTTGTATTTTTAAAATTTTATTTAATCATAGAAAAAAACTTCTTAATTTCTTTAACACATTTTTTCTAAATATTGTAATAATTTACTGTCATTTTAGTTCTTTACGTAATATTTTCAAAAACAAAAAAAAATCTCATCTCAAATTTATATAATTTGTATCATTTTATTTTCTAAACTGGGCCGCATTCTCAAAAAATTATGCTATGCATTCAAACTCAAACTAACTGCACTCGATTCAGATATTAATCATAGAAAAATATTTTCTTAATTGTTTGAACATATTATATCTAAATATTGTAGTATTATTTTCACTGTTATTTTATTTCTTTACATAAATTTTCTTTCTTTTTTAGTGTTAAGATATATTAGAAATTACCTAATTGTAAAATTACCTATATTATAAATTTATTTGTAATTTAAAATTTTAATTTTTATTATTATTATTTTATTTTTCATAAATAAGACATTAATTTCGTGGTATTATCCATAATTTGAGCATTCGCATTATAGTTTTAAGAATTTTCTAATCGCAAATTCAAATAGTCTTTTCTTTTCATTTCTAATAGTAAATTTCTAATAATTTAACATAATTTTGCTATTTTTAAATCTAATATATAGTCTTATTACGTTTTATGTGGCTTTTCATTAACTTGTAACTTTATTTAATATCATTATCAACTACTTTTCTTTAATAATATAAGATAAATATATAATTTTTTAATTATAAAATAAATATTTATTTTGTTTTAAAATATTGTTCAAAATTTTTAAATTATTTAAAATTTAATAATATTTTTAAGTATTGTATATTTACTTTATTTTATTTTCTAAACTTATGATTTATAAATGTCCTTACATTATCGCTAATTTATTTTTATTGTTCAATATTTTTAGTTTTTGATTTTACTATTAGACTAGCCAGTTAGGAGTTAGTCTTAGGATGCTATTGATCAACTACTGATGATGGGCTTTATCTGTTGTGTATTAATACCTTATATCTTTCTCGTATTTCCTATATCTCTTATATTGCTGTTACTTTATTTTTTATGGCATTTATGTTATGTTATGGATTTCATGGTATTTTATGTTGTTTTATTATGAGTCTATTGATAGTACTAATATAGTGTCTCTTGTTGCCTCTTTGAGCCGAGGGTCTCCTGGAAACAGCCTCTCTGCCTCTCGGGTAGAGGTAAGGTCTGCGTACATATTACCCTCCCCAGACCCCACTTTTGGGATTACACTGGGTTGTTGTTGTTGTTGTTGATTTTACAATTAGACTTGAGTTATGTGGATTTATATTATGACTTTTCTTATCATAATATAAAACACTTTCTCATCTCAAATTTAAATAAGTTTTACCCTTTTTCCTATGATAAAAAATCTGAATTTTTAATTTTTTCTATTTATTCTTTATTTTTGATTTTATATATTCAATACCTAATATTATTACAATATCATGTGAATTTTTATTAGCCTGTTTGAATTTAATATTTATTTTTACTACCCTCATTCTAATATAAAATATATAAAAATTAAAAAACTTTCTCATCTCAAATTCAAATAATTTTTATCATTCCATTTTCTTAATTGGACCATATTTTAAAAAAATTATGTTATGCTTTCAAACTTAAACTAACTGAACTCAATTCAAATATTAATCATAGAAAGATATTTTCTTAATTGTTTGAACATATTATATCTAAATATTGTAGTAATATTTACGTATAAAATATTCGTTTGCACGATTTATCAATATTAATAAGAAGTTATTATTCTTGTTATTAAAATATCTTTTGTTGATTATTTAATTTTTCTCTTACCTTATAAATAATCTGTATCCTTTATGTAAGATCTTATTTTGCTGCTTGAATTTATTTAATTTTTAAACTCAATAAATCTTTGATATCTTAAGTAAATTTTAGTTTTATTTTATATTTTAACTTACTCCAAAGAATAAATAGTCATATGTTATCTCAATTTATGTCTTTATATTTTTACTAGGTTTTAATTCATTTTCACCTCCATATTTCTAGCTAATATATAGAAAAAAATCTATGAGCGGATCAATATATAGATATAAATATAGATACAGATATAGATATTGATACAAATATACATATAAATTTAAATGTAGATAAATAGATTAGATTTGTGTAAGATCTATTTAGATTATATATAAGATTCATTAAACTACTTCCATTAATTATGTTTCTATATATAATTTCTAATTATTAATGTTGTCCTACAATTGCCAAATGACTTCATTTTAGCTTGCCACTTGGCTCAATCACAATGGATACTATTCTCTTTTTAATATAACTAGTATTATTACCCGCGCGATGCGCGGATACAAACCTGTGATTAGGGGTGGGCGTTCGGTATTTCGGTTCGATTTTTAGAATTTCGGTTCGGTATTTCGGTATTCGGTTTATCAATTGTGTATACCAAATACCGTACCAAATTATTTCGGTACGGTTCGGTATTTCTTATTTTGGTTCGGTACGGTTTCGATTTTTAACAATCAATGCTAAGTGCTAACTTCTAAGTGCTAAGTGAAGTGCTAACAAACGGTGGACATGCACAGGCACAGCACAATTGAAATTCAATCTAAAAGAATGTTTTTCAATATATAACACTATAATAAGTTAACAAGAACGTGCACATGGCTGAAACACCAACACTGTAATTTTCACTCTAATTTGACACTATAATTTTCACTCTAAAACTGTAAAACAACTGCACAAGTGCACAACCACAAGTCCACAACGTGAACGTGCACAACTGCACATGGCTGAAACCTGAAAGCCTGAAACTGTGAAACAAGAATAACATCTGGTCATCTGCAGTTGCACAACTATATTACTGCACAAGAATAACATCTGCAGTTGCAGAATAACATCTGCAGTTGCAGAATAACATCTGCAGTTGCAGAATAATATCTGCAGTTGCACAACTGCCAACTGCACAATGCACATTACTGATTACACAGTTAAACACTTAACACAGTCCAACAAGTCCAACAACTTAAACACAGTTAAACACAGTCCAACAAAAACAGTCTTAACTCTTAAGTATTAACACTTAAACACAGTGCAACACTGCAACTGGCCAACTGCAAGTCTGCACAGTCTTAACACTTAAACAGTTAAACACAGTGCAACAAAAACAGAAAGGGCATCCCTCAACAAACAGTCATGACTCTTGAGCAGTAGCACGGGGCGTTGAGCAGTAGCACGGGGCATGATTGCACTTGAACCTAAAAAAAATATAAATCATAAGTTAGAATATTATAGTTTGATGATAATAAAACAAAACTACACAATATTAAGTATATCATTATCAGTTATCACCAAACAAATAGAGTATTAAACTTACCACTCAAGATGCAAGTTGCAACTATACATCAGACAATGCTAGTAGTGCTTCCATTATTTTCCATATCTAAAGATAATACAACCAAATATGTCATACAAAAGAAAAAGCATGATATATTATTTTGAATTAAAATACACACAAAATATTAAAGCTTACCAAGCTCGATTTCCTCAAGATACTTCAAGTCTTCTTCAACATTAATAGGATTCTTCTCTTCTCTAAGCCAATCTTGAAGACAAATAAGAGCTTGCACACATTTAGGAGTCAATGAACTCCTAAATGAATCATGAATACGGCCACCAGTGCTAAACGCGCATTCCGACGCCACACTAGAAATTGGAATTGCCAACACATCACGAGCCAACTCCGAAAGAATAGGAAATCTGGGAGCATGTGTTTTCCACCAACTTAAGATATCAAATTCTTCACTATAAGGCTCTTGTTCTTCACTAATGTATTTATCCAACTCCGATTTAGCACCCCCATTTCCATTGTCTTCCTTTTGTTTCTTCAAGCTAAGCTTAGTCCTTATTTTTGATGCACTTATAGCACTCCCACTAGGTGTATTAGATGTGTTGTTAGATGAAGTAGAACTAGATGGAGATTGAGGACAAGATTCGGTTGAATACTTTTTTAGATACTCTCCAAACAAAGAATTGATATAAGCATACACCTCACCATTTATTTTCTTCCCTTTTTCCTCCCCAAAAAGTTCTTCAAGTGCTCCCTCAACATATTCAAATTTGTTACGTGGATCCAAGACGGAAGCAATAAAAATTATTTTATTCATCTTTTCAGGCTCACCCCAATACTTCTTGAACTTTTCTTGCATTTGCTGAGCCATTTTTCTCAAATGCTCATCCTCACTAGCTAAACACATTTTCAAATGACAATAAAGTTCAGATACATCCTCAAAATGAGAATTACAAGTGACATAACGTGAACCTGAAACTTTTTTAGTTAGCTCGTGAAATCGTGCAAGAAACTCTATCACATTCCTCACATTCACCCAATCATCAGATTCAAGAGGACCTGCATTACCACCATCTTCACAAAGATGAGAACATTGATATGCAGAAAATCCATCATCAAAAAGATGCAACTTGTCAAAGGCTTTTTCAAAGTGTTGAGCTGTATCCAACATCAAATAGGTGGAATTCCACCTGGTAGTAACATCCAAACACAACGTTTTGGTACATTCTACCTTTACATGTGCACAACACTGTTTAAACTTTAAGGTCCTTGCAGGCGAAGATCTCACATACCTCACAATATTTCTAACACGTGTCACAGAAGCATCAAGTTCTTTCAAACCATCTTGCACAATTAGATTTAGTATATGAGCCATGCATCTCACATGAAGATGTTTACCACTCATCATATTAGTTTTCCACATATCTAACTGTTTAGACAATTCTTTGACAGTGACATCATTTGAAGAAGCATTGTCCACAGTAATAGTGAAAACCTTGTCTAATTTCCATTCAAGCAAACAATCCCTAATAGCTTTATCCATCTCTTCACCCTTATGACTAGTGATAGGGCAAAAATTAAGTATTCTTTTATGCAACTTCCAATCCCTATCAATGAAGTGGGCTGTCAAACACATATAATTTATTCTTTGTAATGAAGTCCAAGTATCTGTTGTTAGGCAAATTTTTGGTTGTGCTTCTCTAAAAGAACTTCTTAGATTTTGCCTCAATTCACCGTAAACTTCATAAGCAAATGATTCTTCAATCCTGTTGTTCCATTCTTAGATGAATTAGCAGCATAAGCTTGTTTACAATATCGACGCCGTGCTTTCCCAACCCCATTAACCTCAAATTTATCAAAATGGTTCCAAACGTCAGACCTAGGTTGCATTGCTTTCCTTTTCTTGGAATCTTGAGTATCAATGGTGTTGGTGTTACTATCTACCGTAATAGGTAAACTTTCACTAGAACCAACATCACTTACTTTACTTGTATCTTCCATCTATACAAAATTAAACAAATATAAATATAAATGAACAATCAACAAATTAACTACCTAGCTATCAGTAACAATCAACAAATTAACTACCTTGCTACCCTACAAAATTAAACAAATATAAACATAAATTCCCAGTAACAGTTATTTTGAAACCAAAATTTACAAATGAATTAAACAGCATGAACGTGATACAGATGATATTTTCCTACTAAAGGGAAAAGCTCGGAACATCAGTTCATTCAATCAGCAGTACTACCAAAATAAAGCGAAACATACCTTTGAAATTGAAATTGAATCGAGCTCGGAACACTGGAACAGGACAGCAGCGTCTTCGACACTTCGTTTTGCCCTGAATTTGTGAGGAGTGAGGAATCGAATCGAGCTGGAAATCACCGCCTATGATATTTTCCTACACTGGAACAGTATACTTCGTTTGATGCCGAAAATCAGACCATTATAATTTAAAGGCCCATGCGGAAACTCAAAAGTCAAAACTTAAGCAGTCGTAGACCGGTGAAGATGAGATGAGAGTGAGACTTACAAAATGTAGACTGATATCCTAAGCAGTCGATTCTCGTCTAGACTCGCAGACTGATAAGTGATATCCTAGACTCGCAGAGTCGCAGACTCGCAGTCGTCCAGTCGATGACTCGATTCTCGTCTTCTTCTTCTCGATGATATCTCTAGTCGAACTGTCGAAGAGTGAAATCTGAAGCAGTAAGCATTAACCAAGCCCTAATGGCTAATGAGTAATGCCTTATGCGGTTATGCCCTACTTTGAGTTTGAGGAATTGAGAATGCCTAATTTGATTGAGTCTGACTTGGGTAATTGTCTAATTGATTGGGCTTGGGTTGGGAGTTGAGGGAGCTGGGCCATAGTTAGTGGGAGTGGCCGAGTGGAACGCTGGGGAATGGGGATGCATGGGCTGGGCGCATGCCGCATGGGCCTATAAATAATTGGGCTTAGTAGTATTAATTTTCGGTATTTCGGTTTACCAAAATTGTAGAAGTATAAAACCGAAAACCGAATCGAAATACCGAAATACCGAAAATTCATAACCGAATTAGACCGAAAAACCGAAAAAAACGAAACCGAAATACCAAATTAATTTGGTTCGGTTCGGAATTCGGTTTTTCGGATTTTATGCCCACCCCTACCTGTGATTTGAGTTATTTGATTTATGTGCAAATAACTTTAAAATATTAATCTTTCAGATAAAATTTATATATAATCATTAAACAAATGTTAATAAAAAATAGAAATTTCTCAAATCTCTTAAAATTACTCATAATTTCTTGTCCATAATGCATTACTCATAACTTAAAATTATCATAGTCTTGTCCATTACTTCCATTATAATACATTATAAATAAAAATATGTTTTTTTTCTTGTAGTAAAATGTTTTATTTACTTTTATTCTTTTAATCTATTGTTCATATTAATTTTTAAATTAATCATATTTTTTATAATACCTATATTCTTATCTTTATAATTAATTAAGATAAAGGCGTTATTTTTATCTTTCAATTTATTTATTTTTTAGATTTTATTAATTAAGATAGGGCAGACAATATTTTTACAAAAATATTCACTTTCTTTTCATTCAGATTCAAAAAAATTTAAATTTAAATTAAGTATTATTATTAATATTATCTAAATTGCCAAGTGATTTTATAGTAGTTTGTTACGTGGCTTAACCACAATGCAAATTTTATTCATTATTGTTTAAAATACTTTCTCTTCTCAAAATTCAAATAAGTCTTATTCTTCCAAATATTTCTACGTTAAAATTATTTATTTATATATATTTTTCTCTTTTTTTTTAATTTTTTAAATTATGTTGTCCATATTAATGTTTAAATTTATCATATTTTTAATAATACCTATATTTTTATCTTTATAATTAATTAAGATAGAGGCGTTTTTTTAATATTCCAATGTAATTTTTTTAAAAAATTTTATTAATTAAGATACGTCAGACAATATCTTTACAAAAATATTTACTTTCTTTTCATTGAGATTCGAAAAAATATGTTTTAATTTAAACTAAGTATTAGTATTAATACTATCCTAAATTGCCAAGTGGCTCTATAATAGTTTGTCACTTGGCTTAATATAATATATATAAACACTCACACACACACTTTCTCTTTTCAAAAGTCAAATAAGTCTTATCCTTCCATATATTTCTACATTGAAATTATATATATATATATATATATATATATATATATATATATATATATATATATTCTCTTTTCTTTTAATTTCTTGTAATAATTTATACACACATATATTCTCTTGGAATTTGGTTTATAAATTTTTTAATTTTCCCAGAAGTTAACAATATTACAAAAACTCAATGTCAAATTAGAAAAAAGAATGTAGTCTTCAAAAAAAAAATCTTTGATGTTACCCTTTCAAATATATATATTTCTTGCAAATAACCCTTTTAAATGCCTAAAATTAAAGCGACAAAGTAGTTTTAATAGGATTTGCAATATCCCATAACTTTAGGCATTTATTAGTCCAATTAAAAATGAAGATTTTTCAAATCTTCGAATGTGATACAAAATTAATACATTATATTTTCTTCTTATCCTTTTAACTTTATCCTAAGTCTTTCCTAAATTATTATTTATTTTGTCTTACTTTGCTATGTGTCTTATTCTTAAGACGCCACTTTATTTTATATTTTAACACACTCCAAAGTATAAATAGTCATAAATTGTCTCAATTACGTCTTTTTATATTTTTTATTTAGTTTCTATTATAGCTTTTCAATTAATTTTTCACCTCCATATTTCCAGCTAATAAAGAAAATCTATGTGTGGATCAATATATAGATACAAAATATAGATATAGATGTAGATATCAATATACATATAAATATAAATATAGATATATAAATAAAATTTGTCTAAGATCTATTTAGATTATGTATAAGATTAATTCAACTACTTCCATTAATTATGTTTCCATCTATAATTTTTAATTATTAATGTTGTCTTAAAATTGCCAAATGACTTCATTTTAGCTTGCCACTTGGCTTAACCACAGTGCATACTACTCTCCCTTTAATATAATATAGATATAGATATTGATACTTATTTTAGTTATAAAAAAATCTATATTGACAAAAGAAGAATGGGAATTTCAATGTCTCAAACTTAGAAATTTTAAAAGAATAAACTAAACCAAAAAAAATATTCCCAACCCCTGGGGTGGGCCTAATTCTAGAAAAAGAAATGAGAAAACAACTAGACTGATTAGTGTCGCAATAAGATTCGAATCCCCGGGGTCAATTTTAGAAAAAGAAAGGAAGAAACAACAGAAATGTCGCAACAAATTACTGTAGAAGTGAGTAAAGATTTCGCTAATCATTTAGTTAAAAATATACATAAATGCAAGATAAAGTGATAATTGAAAGTGGTAAATATTTGAATATAAAATATAATGGGTGTACTCAGGTTTTTCTCACAGTTGCTATGTGGTTGGCTGCCTGTCTATTACTAATCGCATTAGAAGCCATTTTTTCTCAGGTTCAACTTTCCACCTTGCTTTAGTGAAAGAAGAAGCCTACGACTATAAGAAGTTATCTTTTAAATGGGTTGAAATAGAGATATTAGGGGTCGGAAACTTCCGTTTATAATAATGCCATTGATTTATCAATCTCAACCTCTCTGGGCAAACAGCAGCAGTCTTCCATGAAAGCGCATGAAGATGCTTTGACCAAAGGAAGTACACCAATATTGCCAAAACATGCATCAACATTCAATTGCAATAACAACATTTTAGGTTTTAAAACTTTGGTATAGGAACCAAAACAAAAAATAAAATCCTGTTTCAAAATTTCCAAAAAATGCTTCCTCAGCCGGCAAAATGGAAAAAGAAGAGGAGAAAATGCAGAAAACAGTGTCCGGCCATCTCCTACCACTAACTTAATAAGCTCCTTTTCCTCGGGCATAGAATGAGGCTACAGCCCCGGTGGAACCTAAATAATCACCCTTTCAATTCTTCTCTGTGAGCAAACAAAATACGGAGTTTCTAAACTTCTACATAACCATCCCACCATCAATGGTCAAAACCTGTAAAGAAAATAAATACAAATAATAAACAACTGTTCTAAGACTAAGTAGCAAGAGAGAAGCTTTAGAAAAAGGATAGATGAAACGACATAATACGGCAATACCTGTCCCGTAATATAGCTAGCAGCAGGATTCAGTGCCAGGAATTCCACTAGTCCAGCAACTTCTTCCGGCTGACCATAGCGTCCTATATTATATAACACCAACATTAGTCAATGTAGCCATGGTTTAAAAGAGATCTACTGTCCTGTCACTTTTAAGATATATGAGAGCCATTATTTCCTAAAAGTTAAAATTGATAGAATAGTTACACTTGCTTAATATATGAATCTTTAATATATAGAACGTACAAAATTAAGAAAATGTGGATGCAAGTGGAAGAAGGGAAATCTTCTCTTCTTGCAAGTTCCAAACTCTCAATTGATGGATTTCAGTACACATTTAGTTTTATTACTTCATATTCTGGAGGAAACAAATAAAGAAATCTGCTTAATGCATCTGACGTTGTTCTACTCTACTTGGAGTCCTTATATCTTAGAAGTCAAGTTGTAGAATTTTCCTTGTTTAGATGCGCAGGAAGTCGTAATTATGTTGAGATATAAATGCCAAGAATACTTTTAAAAGATATTCTCTCACCTAAGGGAACGCTTTGCAAAATTTTCTTTTCAATGTCTTCACTTAGCTTGGCAGTCATATCAGAAGCAATAAATCCAGGGGCAACCGCATTAACCTATCAAAAGGAAAAAATCAGCTTGCAAAATCTAATTATAAGCCATAAGAAGTCATTATTTTAAAAAGACAAAGGAAAAAAGAAAAGAAAACAAGAAGAAGAAGAAATTAGTTTGTCCTTGACAGAGATAGTTTCCTTTATAATATGCTTTACGAAATACTAGAGTAACTATCATTAATATAAGCCCTAGCTAAGTGATATAAGGAAATGCTTAAGAGAACTTACAGTAATATTCCTGCTGGCATATTCTTTTGCAACACTCTTGGTTAAGCCAATCACTCCTGCTTTAGCAGCACTGTAGTTGGCTTGCCCGGCATTGCCAACTAAACCAACAACAGAAGATATGTTGATGATTCGTCCCTACAAATGCAGACCATGCTTGTACATAAATTCCTGGAGTATAAACGGAAAGTATTGCATTACTTAGATCTTAGTGATCAGTTTTTCTTCAAGGACAACATATCGCTATATAAACGGGACAATGCATAATGGTGGCAACAGTGTCATTAATTGGCATCTGGCACAATCTGACCTATCTTAGCGCACTCAAGGATCATTCAGTTTGTTGGTTGTTTGGTACAAATGACTATTGGTTCAAGTTGATTGAAAAGGTAGCTGTCAGCAATATAGCAGGTGACAAAATCTAAGAAAATGACATCAGCAACTGAAATCCATGAAAAGGGAATAGGTAGAAACAGATTTTGAGTCATCAAAATCATTCCATCAAACCAATTTCCAACACGGCAAAACTCTAGATTCTGCAGCTGAAATCAACTCAACTTGATGCTTCTAAAAAAATACTCCCTCCGTTCCAATTTATGTGAACCTGTTTGACCGAGCACGGAGTTTAAACAAAAATGAAGACTTTTGGAATTTGTGGTCCTAAACAAGTCAAAAAGGGGCCCAGAGTATTTGTGTGGTTGTAAAAGCTTCTCATTAAGGGTAGAATTGTAAGTTTAAGCTAAATTGTTTCCAAATTTAGAAAGGGTTCATTCTTTTTGGAACGGACTAAAAAGGAAATAAGTTTACATAAATTGGAACGGAGGGAGTAGGAAGCTAATTGATGTGACAATTTTGCGGTCGAATTAGGTTATCTTTTAAGGCTAGGTGGAAATTAACTATCTCCATTCAAGTAATGTATCATTATCTGCTCTGTTACTTTCCCTTTAATCCAGCTAAGGTAGTTTCTGCCCACCGCCCATGAAAAAAATGCTGTGCTAGCATAGCAAATTACCAGCCTGTCACTGTGTTTTGGTCCTTTTGGATTATTTTTCTTTCTACTTTGACTAGCATGTGAGTCCAACAAACCAGGAACGACAGATATAATTTTGGTTATTCTACCCAAAGGCTAGGATGAACCCTACCCCACATGGTTTATAATTGTTCTAGTGCTATTTCCATCACATATGAGGTTTTGAAGATGATCAGTCGGATGACCTCATTGACCACCATGCGGTGTAGTCAGTGCTCATAACTGCTGTAGAGTCCATAGAGCTAAGTTCTTCATAATACATGAGAAGGATCAGTCAGGTAAATAATTACAAATGCATGCTGAAGCAGATTTCAAAAACTTGAACCTTTCCGGACAAATAATATTATTTGAGAAATGCAAGAATTGGGTCCACAAATTTACCTTTTTCTTTTTCATCATGATTTTAGCTGCAGCCTGCAACAAGAGGAAAGATCCCTCATAAGAAACTGCTGAAGAGTCCCACATCGGTCCATAAAGGGATGGGTGGTCGCTTTATATGGCTTGGGCAATTCTCACCTCATGAGCTAGCTTTTGGGGTTGAGTTAGGCCCAGGTCTATTTCTTTAACATGGTACCAAAGCAGGACCCATCCCAATTCTTGTTTTCCGATGTTGGGCCCCCATATTTAATTGTCCACGCTCCAGATATCTAGCTCTGGGCGCGAGGGGGGTGTTGAAGAGTCCCACATCGGTCCATAAAGGGATGGGTGGTTGCTTTATATGACTTGAGCAATCCTCACCTTATGAGCTAGCTTTTGAGGTTGAGTTAGGCCCAAGGTCCATTTCTTTTACAGAAACATAATCCTAAAATATATATAGGTTTTGAGAGGAGGAAGTGGGGACAACACCAAAATACCAACTGAAACACAGCTAATGTATAGACCTGTGTGCAGAGAAAAACTCCTGTAAGATTCAACTCAATAACCTCCTGCCACTGAGACTTCTTCATTCTCATCAACAAGGTATCGCGTGTGATGCCTGAAAAGGAAAAATAAGACAACTACTGATTGGACATTCTAATAAGACTTAACATAAAACAGGAAAACTGTTGCTAACCTGCATTAAAAAATATTGTTTCACTTGTATATTTGGGGTAAAGACACGTTCCTTTTTAAATAGAAAGTTGTACAGATTTCCAACCTTTTTACTTATCCAAAAAAAGTTGCACAGATTTGTTCGGATGCATCAACACAAATGTAAAGTTTATGGGTACTATGTTGGAGCAAAATTAATGAAATGGTCGTTTTGACTTGCCTCCACACACACACACAAAAAATGTTGCTAACCTGCATTATTGATCAAGATATCAACTGTTCCCCATCGATCAACGGCCTACAGGTATGATATGATGAGGTGCATTTTAGCTGGCAACAACTGCGGTAAAATCCAATATTAATTCACATTATTAACAAAAGCGTGTGCTTACAGTTTTCATCATGGATTCTACATCTTCTTCTTTTGAAACATCGCCTCCAAAAGTCAAGGCTTGGCCACCACATGCTTCAATCTGCAAAATACAAGTCACTCAGAAAACATCCTCTCTTTTTAGGAAGACAACAAATTGCCGAAAGCAAGAACCATATAACTTGTTCCCACACCTAAATTAAATAATTGTCGGTTGAAGAAGTAGCCAATGAGAAGCTTTAATCTAAACAGCAATCAAACAACGGATGGAAGTATTTGTCAAACGAGTGCCAGACATTCTCATTTTTTTTCAAGCCTTCTAGCATATGTGAGGACTTTCTTTGGCACAGGTAAAGACCTTGAGAAGACATTCTTCATCTTTAACTGAATAGAATACGAGCAGGTCTTATTCATTTACAAGACTGAGATAAACCAAAGTCAATATATGATTGCCGGATTTTTTGGTGGAATGGAACTTCAGTGAAGGTTAGCTAAACCATACACAAACACAGGAACCTGAACTTACACTTCTTGGTAGATAAGCATTAGCCAAGAACAGAAGAAGATTACTATTTGAAATATACAAGCATAAGTATAAGCATTACAACTGCACTGGTCAATTACAATATATATCCATGACTTAATCAGCCTTGCTTGGTGAATATTACAAGCAAAGATATATGGCGACAAACCAGTTTAGGAACAGGGGAAGTATGGGCTCACCCCTTTACCCTACTCCCACTTAAATATAAAGCTTCCTATCACTGACTTGTTCAAACTCGTGATATGCGTCCAATCGGCACATCTTGCACTGTATCCTAACAAATTGACCAAAGTCCTGAGGGCTAAGTTAACTTTTCAGTGGTGATAAATTTTGGAAGTATGGGCCCACTCCTGGATCGTTGGTTTTGAAAATCATTTGTTTTTCCAAAAAGGTGGTGTTCTGACCAACTTGTGCACACCACGATTGTCTTTACCAGGTATTTGCTATTTCCATTAGCACAGATACAAAGTAACTCTGCGCACTAAGGAAAATGAGAAGAATTACTCTTCATCGCTTCTACTGGGATTGTGTCCTAAGGTTGTTACTCCAATGCTTCAACCACTAGGCCTCCCCTTTAGGAGCCTTTGCTTTTCTAATCATTTTTATTCTTTTACGTGGAAAGAAATTCTTAATCAACTATATATTTGCATTTTCATCAATTAGTGAAAAATTCTTATTAAAACAAATCATTGGTAGTTGATTAGATGATTAAGATTTAATGATCACGCGAACGTTAGACTAACTAAAGGGATGTTTGTGCAATGTAACTTTGAACTATTTTAAATTGGAGAGATCCCCCTTAAAAGTTGACAATTTAAAGGACAATGTAAGCACCCTAGCAAAAGTAAAAGCAAAATAAGAAATAGCATAGAAGATGAAGTATTCTGCATGGCTCAGATACCCTTCCAAACGCATCAGACTGAAGTCCGAGATACAGCTCATACTTTTAGTACTCCCTCCGGTCTATAATAATTAATAAGTGACCTTTTGGCATTTTTATTTTGGTCCAAAATAAGTGTCCTTTTACATAATCAAGAAGGAATTAATTTTATTTTTTCAAAATTTGCCCTCATTTACATATCCCAATGCGTCAAAGTAACAATGTGCAAATTTTAATTAAGGGTAATTTAGTCAATATACCTTTTTGTCTCGAGGAGTTAGTATTTTCTTAAGGGGTGTGCCAAAGTCTAAAAAGTCACTTATTATGGACCGGAGGGAGTAATAAAGAATGAAACTTTCACTCGGAAATGGCAGGAATAAGGAAGTAATCTATACCAAAACTACATTAAATTATTACTGAAAAGAAAAACATATACCTCTTTGGAAACTTCTTCTGCCTCCTTTGAAGATCTTGCATAGTTCACTAGGACCTGCCAACAAAATTGACCTTTATACTGAAGCAGGTTGGTGGAGTATTCAAGAAATATATAAATTGATCAATATTAATGCCTGTCTATCCACCTATATGTCAGGCCTAAGAATGATTGACAGTTTCCAAAAGAAATGAAATCTAAGCAGTCCGCATTTTTTGAATGCCTGACTACTTTACGTCATAAATTAAGCTAAAATATCTCACTAAACATACTAGAGAGATAACCAGGAGAAAAAGTACTCAAACAAGAGAGTAAAAGGTAACCTCGAGTCCCTGACCAACCATCTGAAGGCGAGAGAGACACCTGCTTTCTTTCTACTTTGGGATGGAAAAAATTTATTCTCCTTCTTGATGGCAATGATTGACACCCAACAGCAATTTAGATTATTTTCTCACACTTGATGTGACATCTTTCGACAAACTAATTTACTTTTTGCATATCTCGAACTACTCTTTTGAAGTCTACTCAATAAAATGATTTATTTAAACATTTTACTCTAAGACAATGCACAGAGCAAAGAAGGTCATTGTTACTCGACAAAGAGAGTATTTCTGCAGGAGATGTAGAATTTGAATTTTATGGATTTGAGTTCGGGATTTTACCACAACTCATTTGATTTACTGAAGCTACTAGGTTTGGATGAACCCAAACCTTACAATCAACATCCACCGCTGACTTTCCTTGCACAACTTGAGCGACTACAATAGTACCTTAAAGCAGATGCTATGTTACAGTGAAACTGCAGGGGTTTCCAACTGACCATCCATATTGATGGATACAATAACGTACAAAAGAAAGAGTAAATCCAGATAAATTACAGTGAAAAAGCTATAAAGGCAGAATAAGGTTTTTTTTTCTGGAAGTTAACAGTTCCATGTAAATTAGTTAAAATTCGAAGGCAAAGCATCCAAAAACCAAGGAGTTTCAGCATCTATACAAATCCAGACCTTACAACCAGCTTTTCCCAAAGACAATGCAATAGCCTTCCCGATTCCTCTAGAAGCTCCCGTGACAATAACAATGGGAGTTTCAATTTTCGCAGCAGCTTCAACTCCAGCTTGTTCAGTTGTTGCCACCTGAGCTCTCACGCCTGATCACATCACAGTCCCATTATCCATCTATACACCACATCATAAACAGAAAATATACAAAAACCGGCAAAAAAAAAGAAAAGGGCACATAAAATGAGGTCCTGTCGTGTAAGGAAATTGAAGCATTTTGGAATGTATGTATGTATGTATGTATGTATGTATATATATATATATATATATATATATATATATATATATATATATATATTTAACAAATACAGGATTTAGTCACTAAATTCATAGTGAGCATGTCTATTATACACAAATACGCGCACACACACTTTCTCTGTCTCTCTCTCTCTCTCGCAAAATGTTATGCAGTGAGCTGAGAAGGATTAGATCCGTCTGTACTAGGTAGGAAGTGAAATACCTGAAGAGGCGGAAGAAGACCAGCGGCATTGCAAGGGAGGTGATGGCTGAAGAGGGGAAGACGGAAGGCGGAGATGCGTAAGCTGGCGGCGGATGGAGGAGCTTCCGACGGCGGCGGCGGAGGAGGAGTGAAATTTGGAGGTGGTTGCGACGGAATTAAAGGCGAGAGAAGCCATTGAACGGAGTAAAGTGGCCAGGTGTGAAGGGAAGATGGATCACTGGTTGGAGTTGGAGAGAAGCGTATGTTAGTTTATTGTAATTGTTCCGATGAAACCAAGGAGCCTCCTTAGTCGTTGGTCGTTTCAAACAAGAGGAAAAATGTGGGGGGACACAAAATGGTGAAATGATTACTCCCACTTGTTAATTTACTGTTAGCCGATTCGGTAAAGTTTGGGTGACTTTGGTTTGACCTTTGCTACTCGGTGAGAGTATATGGCATTAAAGCAAATCCAGAGCTGTATTTTGGATGTCTTTTTATATTCGAAATCAAAAGGGGCAATTTATATTAAAAACGTATAGATCATACTATGCACTAATACTTTAAACTTGAAGAAGCCAATCAGATGATTTATGAATTATTCGGAGGGACAATGGATTATTTGAAGAAGTGAATTGATTTGAGTTCCCTTAGTTACAACTTTCTCCGGCAAGTACTTCCTTAACTTGTGGAATGAGTTCTTAAATGGTATTCCTCCGTCACTTTTAATTGTCTACTATACAAAAAAATATATTTTCATTTTTATTTATTCACTATATTAATTCAAGAGAAAGACAATCTTTTTTTTTCTATTTTACCCGTATCATTAATTACTCATTCCCTAAATCATTTCTCAAGACTTTGAAAATGCTATAATTATTATGGGTAAAATTATAAAATGTTAAAAAAACTAAGCTCAAAGTAACAATATAAAACAAGAAAAAATAAGAGATATAGAGAGAAAGAGAGGAGAAATTCTTATTTTTCTCATGTATTTAAGTGTGTACAATGTAATGTCCAAACTCTCTATTTATAGGATGATATTTAGATAATACAAAAGGATATCATGAACATGATATTAACTATTGAGATCATGGAGATCATGGAGTAGGTTATGAAAACGTGGGAGTTACAACCATAATGATAAGAAATAGTGGGAGGTTAATGAAGAAGAGCAGTGGGAATAACTTCTTTAGGAGTTACAAACATCAACTACATAATATAATATCCCCCCCGGATGTCTATAGATAATGTGCCTTTTAAAACCTTACTAAGAAAAAACCATGTGGGAAAAAATCTTAGTGAAGGAAAAAGAGTATATATATCTTGTAATACGCATGGTTTGCTGCCTCGTTAAAAACTTTGCCAGAAAAACTCAGTGGGATAAAACCTTAGCTAAAAAAATAATACAGCGCGTATCTTACTCCCCCTGATGAAAACATCACTTTACTTTTCGGAGATGATGCATTCCACCCATGTATACCAACTTCTCAAATATTGAGATTGGTAATGATTCTTTGAACAAATCCATCAAATTATCAATCAAATAACTTTGTTGAACATCTATATCACCAATCTGTCGAAGATCATGTCTGAAAAGAACTTTAGTGAAATGTGCTTTATTTTGTCGCTTTCAATATATCCTTCTTCCAATTGATATAAACAAGAAGCATTGTCTTCAATATTATTAAAATCTTCGTTTTCAAAGAAAACTCATACATTTGTTGTGTGTTGAGTCACTTGCTTTATAAGTTGTTAATATCTTGACATGACTTGAATCAATAATTGACGGCCTTTGTAGAATATCATAATATGATAATACCCTCACATGCATATAGATTGCTTAAAGAATGAACTTCAGCCCTACATTTGCATAATCAACAAAAACTTGGGAATATTTGTTAGAATAAACAAATCTATATCAAAGATTTCTTTTGCAATATAATACTAATCGTATTCCAATATCTTCATATAGAAGTAAAACTATATCTCACTTGCATATTGCTATACTCATAGTTCTAGCAAGATACATTAGTGCACCAATTGCACTAGACACAAAAATAAATCATGTACGCCATAATTACTTTAATCCACATAAGGATCCGCTGAAGCGTTATTTAATAAATTTCTTGGGAATCTTTATATACTTCATAACAATTTAAATCCTTTAAGAATTTTTATTATACGCATATCAAATGTGTTGTCAAACCAAAACTTGAAATGACTGTATCCACCAAAAATATACAAATTATATGGAGAACATGTCTCCATATAATCAATGCTAGAATATATACAAAAAAATTTGTGCCATAAGTCATCTGTATGTCTATCGACTTGATTTTTTATTCGGAAAAGGCCTAAAAATGCCACTCAACTTTCCGAAATGGTCTATCTATGCCATCCGTTAAAAAAATGCTATTTCCATGTCACTGCCGTTAAAGAAATGGCCCATCTATGCCATTATTTGACTAATGGCTGAATTTATTTTCTTTTGATATTTATAAGACTTGAATTTCCATGTGTCCTGTCGTCATTGGTCTGAATTAATCCATGCCCAATTTAATTTTAACCTTGGTTATGTCCATCTAATTTTAACCTTACCCAAATAATTAACCCAACCCAACCCTTCCAAATCCCTCTCCAGTCATCTTCCCCAAATCAAAAAATCCCTAAAACCTCCACTAAATTTAATTTCTGCCTAATCTGTTATGTTTTCTTTCTGAATTCAAAGTTTGCAGCTTCAGATGAGCACCCGAGGCAGTTCATAAACATGCCAGAAGATGCACTAAAGATGGTTCTTTCTCAAGTCACATACCAGAACTTGAAGCACACCTTACAATTTGGAATTGGATTGCACCATGCTGGACTGAATAATAAAGATAGATCATTGGTCGAGGAACTATTTGCAAACAACAAGATTCAGGCAACTATATCATCTGAAAATTTTAGATCTCTAGGAGCAATAATATACTGAAATTGAAGCTTATATTTGAGTCATTTTGGCTGCAAATTTCTAGGTGTTGGTTTGTACAAGTACGTTAGCATTGGGTGTAAACCTTCATGCACATTTGGTTATTATTAAGGTACATGTTTGTACGTAGTCTTATCCGCTTTCCAAAATTTGGTCAAAGTCAAAAATGCTAAAACCTCCATTGAATTTAATGGAGGATTTAGGGATTTTTTATTTGGGGAAGACGACTGGAGAGGGATTTGGAAGGGTTGGGTTAGGTTAATTATTTGGGTAAAGTTAAAATTAGATGGACCTAACCAAGATTAAAATTAAATGGGGCATGGGTTAATTCGGACCAATGACGACAGGACACGTGGAAATTCAAGTCTTATAAATATCTAAAAAAGAATTCCAACCGTTAGTCAAATAATGGCATAGATGGGCCATTTCTGTAACGGCAGTGGCATGGAAATAACATTTTTTTAACGGATGGCATGGATAGACCATTTCAGAAAGTTGAGTGGCATTTTTAGGCCTTTTTCGTTTTATATTTAACTTTTTGCACAAGAACACATTTATACCTTCACTGGCTTTATACTTTCAGGTTTTGGGACTATCCATCCAACTTCACATTTTTCAGGTGAAGTCAATTTTCATTGCGTATTTTTTATTTGGCCAATCATTTATCTATCTAAATTCCATAACAGATTTGAACTCAAGAACCTCGTCAATATTAATAATATTGAGCGCTACATTATATCAGCAATATTGATAAAGGATGAAAAGTGCATGTTTTGAGTGTGTTTGTGTGTTATTCTTATGTGAGTTGCGGGATTTCACATCGCTTTTGAAGTGAAAATATGCTCATTACGTGTTTCTTATGTGAAGGAACAAACTTATGCGGAAAAGGATCAAGTAGGAGAAAAAATGGTGAAAAAAGAGCTGAAGAGAAAAGTCACGGACAGCGAAGCGAGGTTCACTTCGCCAGACCGGGACCGGAGCAGAAGAAACCAGAAAATTTTCGGACAGAGAAGCGAGGTTCACTTTGCCAGACCAGGACCGGAGCAGAAGAAACCAGCTTCTTCAATCTGAAATAGAAGAAGGAAAATTCGCCCCATACAAACTCTAATTGCTATAAATACATCCTAAAATGTGCTTTTGATGGGAGACACTACTTAGGGGGGAGAGAGAGAGAGAGAAGACTTTGGGGAGGTAAGAACACGCTTGGAACAAGGAGAAGAATTTAACTTCACGTTTTTTCATCTTTCTTCCTATCTTTCCATTGTTATGAATTCTAGTATTGTATTTTTACATACTAGCATGAATAACTAATTTCTTATCTAGGATTTTGATGGAACCTTTTGTAAGATAAATTTTTATCATGTTTTTATATAATTGAACCTTTGAATTTCTCTACTTGTTTAACTATGTGCTTATTTCAGTTGATTGAAGAGCTCTTAATTGATTATGCCTATTTATTATCTATTGCTTGGAAAAGAGTACATATTTAGGTAGTTATTGAATAACACCACTCCTAATGTATGTGAGAAATCAATACATAGGATTTAAAGGTGGGATTAGGAATAACAAAACCTTGGTGCGATCTTAGTGAGCGATGAATTAGTTCCAGCTAGCGTAGTTCGGAAGAATACATCTTGTAAATTATGGTAATTGCTTGAAAGAGAATTACGGCACCCGAAGTACTCACTATCGGTAGAGAATACTTAGGCGAATTTATCGGAGATATAGCGGGAAGAATTCCGAAAATTAGAAAAAACTCTAAGCCTCCTTAATCTTGTCTCCAACCCTTAGTCTTTTTAGTTGATAATTTACTGCTTTTAGTATTTGTTAATTAATTAGTTTAAAACAAAAATTACTATATTTATAACTAGAAAATTGTTTAAAATTGTATTTCTTAGCAACACTAAATAGTTGTAGCTAGGCCTTAGTTCTCTGTGGGATTCGATTCCGGACTTTTAGACCGGATTATATTTGCAGCAATCACATATCCTTTTTAGGACTAGAGTTGGGCGTGATCAAATTTTAACGTTGTTACCGGGGAACTAACAGTGTAGTTTTAGGTGTACATATTTCTAGGTTTCAAGTTTAAACTTTAATTTTGTTTTCTAGTATTTGATTTTTTTATTCTAGTTTTATTTGTTAATTTCAAAAATATGACATCGTGGAATTATGAGAGTTTTGATGTCGGTAATTCTAATATTGATCTTCCTTGTGCATATTATGGAGGAAATCACTTGTGGCAAAATTGTCAAATATTCCCGAGAGCGAGTTTTGTGCACCAACTCAATCTTATTTGTGGAATGTATGTGATGTTTGTGGTGGTCAAGATGGTCACTTTCATGGTTGTGCTTATATTTCTTATCCTCCGCCAACCCCTTATTATGATGGTTCTACTTTTTCTTATGAGGTTATCAGGAACAAAGAACCCAGGGAAGCTGACCTGAAGGAGATCAAAGATATGTTAAAGTATTTCATGGAACAAAGTAATGAGAAACAACTACAAATACAAAGGCTATTGGATACTATCCAAAGGAAAGGGGAAACTATTCATAACCTGGAGGCACAAGTGAGTCAATTAGTTGAAGCATTTAATGCTCAACAAGCTAATATTGTGAATAGCAGCCAAAAAGAGCATGCATTAGATGCAGAAATTGAGGTGCTAATAGAGGAGGTTAGAGTAGAACACCAAAAATATATCAAACTAGAATTTGAGGTTGCTAACGTTGTAAAAAAGATAATAGAGTCAACCAAGGACACTGAGGATACATATTTAGTTGACTCTAGTATCATTGGTATTGAGGATGTTGACGGTCCCAAAGTTCATGTAGTTGAGCGCATTGGTCCACACTCCAAAAAAAATTTCACATTGTGTTTGGATGATGATATAGAAATAGAGTCATTCGAGCCAATTGAGGAGTCAAGGAATGAGGAACAAGATGCCTACAATCTAGAATTCTTCTTTCCAAAAAGTTAGGATTACACACCTCATCTAAAAGTCAAGAAGTACAGAATACTACATTGTTTTCTTGGGCCAGCTAGATTTGTTCCACCACCCCAGGAGCATAATCATAGGCTTGAAGCAAAATTTGGGGTTCAATTCATAAGCTCAAGGTGGAGGCAAAAAGTAATTCGCATCGTGCCGCGCCGTTAAATCAAGCGCTTGTTGGGAGGCAACATAGCTTTACTGCTTTCTTTTATTTTTTTATTATCGTATTAATCTTGTAGTGTTGTTTTTTTTTCTCTAGGAGCATGAAAAGCAATGATGTTGGAAGAAAGCAAAAGCAAGTGAGATGGTTAGAACTAAGCGTGGGGTGCCCGCATAAAGAACCAAATTTGGGAGAAGTCTGAGTACCCCATGAGCTGTTAATGCTTCGGCCTTTGGGCTATAAGGGAGTTTTTTTTTACCCTCTTCTATTTATGTGTGCGCATTATGGACAATGCACAATTTTAAGTATGGGGTGAAGAGACTGTTTGGGTGTTCCTATATTGTTTTAGTTGTGTTATTTTATGTGTGTTAAGAAAAAATTAGGTAGAAATAATCCCCCCTTGATTTTTCTTATGGTCACGGTTCATTTCCACGGGATGATTCGTTGAACCGGGTAGTAATTTTCTTTTAGATTGAATTTTTATAAAGTTTTGGATATTTTCCGATGATAGACTTCCTTGATAGTTTTCTTGAGGGTTTAAAGTCTAATGAAAAATATAAAAACATTTTCGTTGTTTTTTTCTTTTTGAATTGATAATGGAATGGGAAGAAGCTTGAGTAATTTGTGCTTTTGACATGTTTTATATTGGGGCTTAGGTCTAGAGCATTTGAACTAAGTACTTTCTTCATGATCTTCGTAATTGCATGTCTTAAAAATATATGTGACTTTATTTTGACACTGAGGCTCATCTTTTGATTCTTTTGATCAACTCCCGTGTGCTTCAATTTTATGATGACTATGCTAGTTGCTTTAACTCGAGAATCGGGTCTGAACCGTCCTGAGTGAGTCATGTGCATTGTGTGAGGTGAGATTTTGGCATACTCTGTGCCATTCTTGCTAGTCTAGCACTTGCCCTGTGTATGAGTCAAAGCGAAATGATTAAGTCTTGTAAGTTTGGGAAGTGATATAGTCTTTCTTTGATTGACCATTTAGCCTATTTGCTTACTAGTGCTAATATTATCCGTAGCCACCCTTTTGAGCCTGTAGAATTTTTCTTTGGTTACCATATTACAAGTTGAATCCCCTTTGCTCTCAATCAATCTTGTTGAACCTTTACCTCTGAAAGCACTTAAGTAGTTAGAAGATTAAAGAAAGAGATAGAGTAGCTTTTAAGTGGAACCATAGAAAGGCCGAAACGGTGCAGTTGTGTACAAGCAAAAAAGGTACTAGCCGAAAATACCAAATTAAGGAGAGTGAAAAAAAGAATAGCTGAAGAAAAAAATTGAATAACACCTCTCATATCTATGTCTGGGCTAGTAAATATCTATATATTGATGAAGAAGGGCTTAAATGTGCATGGTTTCATGGAAAGACATCGAATTGGTCATGACAAGAAGGTGTTTAAAAGTGACGTGTAGTGTATTAAAGTACTTATGAGGGTTAATCACTACTTTTACAAATACATCTTACCCGTCCTTTAGCCTACATTGCAACATATAAAGTCCTGCTTAATCACATACTTTGCGAGCTTAGAATAGCTGAAGTCTTGCACTACGGGCAAACCTATGACACCAACTTGGGTGGCATAAGAGTTTCTTTGTGAGAGTGAGAAAATTCTTCTGATTTAAGAGTCCTTAAAATATACTTGAACTTATATTGAGTGTGTGGACTACTTTCTCTGTGATTTGTTAGTGAGGGCACATGATTTGCAAAGGATTGGTAGAGACCTTGATTTTTGAGTTGGCACAAGGATCGAGTCATAGTGTACAATGCATTAGAGTCTAGTTTTGAGGCGAGGATGTTAGAAATAGTCACATGAATATTTTAAATAATCTTGGCATGAGTTTAAAACTTGAGGAAATGTATGAAGAGTGCATATGCTGGGTTCTAAGCCTTGATATAAACCATTGTCATTGGTGTGATGCTTGAGTATGTTTTGAAAAGTATTTCTTGAATATGAGCTTAATTTTAAGTTACTCATGGGCGAGCAAGAGTTTAAGTGTAGTGTGATGATAAAGGATAAAAAGCGCATGTTTTGAGTGTGTTTGTTGTTATTTCTTGTGTGAGTTGCGGGAGTTCACACCGCTTTTAAAGTGAAAATATGCCCATTTCGTGTTTCTTATGTGTAGGAACAAACTTATGTGGAAAAGGATCAAATAGGAGAAAAATTGGTGAAAAGAGAGCTAAAGAGAAAAGTCCCAGACAACGAAGCGAGATTCACTTTACCAGACTGGGATCAGAGCAGAAGGAACCAGAAAAGTTCCGGACAGCGAAGCAAGGTTCACTTTGCCAGACCGGGACCGGAGCAGAAGAAACCAACTTCTCCAATCCGCAATAGAAGAAGGAAAATTCTCTCCATACAAACCCTAGCCGTTATAAATACATCCTAAAACGTGCTATTGATGGGAGACGCTACTTTGGAAAGAGATACGACTTTGGGGAGGCAAGAAAACGCTTGGAACAAGGAAAAGGATCAACTTCACATTTTTTCCTCTTTCTTCCTATCTTTCCATTGTTATGAATTCTAGTGTTGTATTTTTACATACTAGCATGAATAACTAATTTCTTATCTAGGATTTTGATGGAACCTTTTGTAAGATAAATTTTTATCATGTTTTTATATAATTGAACCTTTGAATTTCTCTACTTGTTTAACTATGTGCTTATTTCAGTTGATTCAAGAGCTCTCAATTGACTGTGCCTATTTATTATGTATTGCTTGGAAAAAGGTACGTATTTAGGTATTTACTGAACAACATCACTCCTAACGTATGTGAGGAATCAATACGGAGGGTTTAAAGGTGGGATTAGGAATAACAAAACCTTGGTGCGATCTTAGTGAGCGGTGAATTAGTTTCAGTTAGCGTAGTTTAGAATAATACATCTTGTAAATTATGGTAGCTGCTTACGATCATTAGAAAATATTTAGGCGAATTTATAGGATATGTAGCAGGGAGGATTCCGAAAATTAGAAAAATCATAACTCTATGCCTCTTTAATCTTGTCTCCAACTTAGTCTTGTTAGTTGATAATTTTACTGCTTTTAGTATTTGTAATTAATTAGTTTAAAATAAAAATTACAATTTTTATAACTAGAAAATTATTTGAACTTGTATTTCTTAGCAATACTGAACAATTACAGCTAAGCTTAGTTCTCTGTGGGATTCGCCTTCGGACTTTTAGACAAGATTATATTTGCAGCGACCACTTATCCTTTTAGGACTAGAGTGGGGCGTGATCTATCTTAGAGAACCAGTTCAGATTTATGCCGGGACGGTCACCTATAGAAGCTATTCACCTTGTGAGACGATTGGTGGAGCAGTATAGGGAGAGCAAAAAGGACTTACACATGGTTTTCATTGACCTTGAGAAAGCTTATGACAAAGTCACGAGGGAGGTGCTATGGAGATGTTTGGAGGTTAGTGGTGTCCCGATAGCATACATTAGGGTGATTAAGGACATGTACGAAGGTGCTAGTACTCGAGTGAGGACTGCGGGAGGAGACTCGAAATATTTTCCTGTGGAGATGGGGTTGCATCAAGGATCAGCCCTTAGCCCGTTTTTGCTTGCCCTAGTGTTGGATGTGCTGATGCGACACATACAAGGGAGGGTGCCATGGTATATGTTATTTGCTGATGACATAGTACTGATTGACGATACGCAATGAGGTGTTAACGCTAGGTTAAAAGTGTGGCGACAGACACTGGAGTCCAAAGGCTTCAAGTTGAGTAGGTCGAAAACTGAATACTTGGAGTGCAAGTTCAGTGACGAGAGGCATGAAGAAGAAGTGGAAGTAAAGATTGATACTCAAGTCATTCCCAAAAGACATAGTCTCAAGTATCTTGGGTCTATAATCCAAGGCGACCATGAGATTGACGAGGATGTTATTCATCGCATTGGAGCGGGTTGAATGAGATATTAGGGGGTTTTATGCGACAAGAATGTGTCGCCTAGACTTAAGGGCAAATTCTACAGGGTGGTGGTTAGACTGGCTATGTTTTATGAGGCTGAGTGTTAGTCCGTCAAGAAGTCACTTATCTAGAAGATAGGTGTAGCTGAAATGAGGATGTTGAGATAGATGTGTGGACATACCAGGAAAGATAAGATTAAGAATGAAGTTATTAGGGACAAGGTGGGAGTAGCATCCGTGGAAGATAAGTTGCGGGAATCGAGGCTGCAATGGTTTGGGCATGTGAGGATGAGAGACATAGATGCCCCGGTCAGGATGTATGAGAGGTTAAACATGGTGGGCTTGAGGAAAGGCAGCGGTAGGCCAAAGAAATATTAGGGAGAGGTGATTAGGCTGGACATGTTGGTGCTTCACCTAACCGAGGACATGACTAGCGATAGGAAGGTATGAAGGTCGAGGACTAAGGTGGTGGATTGATACGTAGTTGTGATTTTCTCCTAGGTTGACTAGTAGTACTAATAGTGTTCTTGTGGTTGGTTGAGAAATACTTTATTTTAGATTATTAGTGTATGTTGTACTTTGCTTCCACGTCCATTGTTGTTTTTTTGACAACTGCTACTGAAAATTGTTGCTCCTCGCCTGTTACTATTTGATGCTACCTTTTCTTCCCTTTTTCCTTATTGTCTTTTGTCTCCCTCTTCCCCCTCGTTCTCCTTCTTCATCCCTTTTCTTTCTTGCCACCTTTTCTTGAGCCAATGATCTATTGGAAACAGACTCTCTACCTCTCCAGGTAGGGGTAAGGTTTGCGTACACATTACCCTCCCCAAACTCCATCTGTGGAATTGTACTGGGTTTTTTTAATTGTTGTTGTTAGTTGGGCGTGATCAAATATCATCGACGATCATTTTATATCGGTTCCATCGTTACCCAATAAAGACATAACTTATTGAGATCTGTTTATCTCATTATTTTCAGGTACCTGAGCCTCTCCATGAGGTCTTACAAAGTGTTATGTCGTGGTTCTCTTCTAGAGCATTTGCCTCCTTATTATGATCATCTTGATTATTTGCTGCTCTCCTTCTTCAAGGAGTTTTATCTTTGGAACCAATTGGTCTATTACGCTTCATGCATGCCATAGACTCTGTCTATCATGGACTTTATTCTATTTAGAGCATTAGCAACTGAAACATGGTATTTAGCTTTGAATCAGCAAATGTGTCTGTCAATATTTTTCAAATGAATTATTACTTGAACTACAAGTTCATATTTTCTTGTACGAGGATCTAAGTGTACTCACAATAATTCATTCCATGTATTACTTTTTCAGCTGCTCATTTTCTTCTCCTAATGTTGGATCACCAACATATATCCCTAACCTTCTTGAGGGACCTATCTTTGTGCATTGTAATCGAACAATTAAATCATATAACATATTCATATTTATATTTGGAAATTATTTGGTTCCTGACCCTGAACCAATTGTGATAGGGAGAATTTATCATAATTTGTAAGCTAGTTGCATACAAATTTGAGCAAGCAACCTTGCAAAAGTCAAATTGTAAGTTGATAACAAATGCACATGTGACCATACAATAGATGCATCTATTAAAATCATATAATAGTAAACGGTTCACATGGCAAGTGACTGGGCCCATATATTTATCACCTTTTATTCATTCCAGAAATCAACTGGTATATCGAGAATAAGCAGCACAAGAGAATTCTTGAAAAATCTTGTATTTCTTCAATACATGGCAATGTGAATTCTCAATTAATTTTTGCATCATAATTGAACCGGGATGGCCAGCCGGTCATGCCAACTAATATTTGTTTCAGTAAACCTCTAGTTTACTTGTGGTATGTGATTGCATCATCATGCTTATACTTGTGTAGTACAAATAAAGCCAGGTAACCTTTTATATTTACTCGGTATGATTATAGTAATATGAAGATAATCTTCCTTTCTTTATAGTCTCAATATGCCAACAACTTTGGCTTATATATTTGAAACTCAAAAAGTTTCTTTTGATACTTACAACAATATTAATGTCATGAACAGTTTCACACATCCGGGTAGTAAAAAATTAGCTCTTCCGGAGCTCTTAATTGATTTTATACTACAAGATCTTTTGTCACACTATTCATATGGTGAATATATTCTTCACGGAGAAAATCACATCATAATAATTGTCATGGTCAAAATCATCATAAGCAAAATCATTTCTTGCTTTAGTTTTGCATTTAATAACTTTTTATAAGGCTTGGAGAAATATTTTTGAGGTACCACAACTACGCAACCAATGACATATTCATGTAGCCACACAATAAAATTCATTCTCTTTATGTTACTCAAACCTCCCTAGAGATGAGTTGTGTGGTATTCATCCGATCATGCATTGCACGTTTTTATTCATTACTTTTATCACATATTGCCACATCCACTTTCAGGAATGGGTCTGCATTATCAATGCTCATCAAAAGTCACATTCTCTTCAATGAATGGAGCATAATCATCACGACGTGCTTTATTATTTTTTCATACCAATTTGATGGTAAACATTACCTTCACATTTTGAAGGAATTTTGAGAACCCTTATTATTCTCCTTTTTACAATTACCATAATGATGACTATTATTATTTTGGTTTTTGGCATGCCCACATTCATTGGTCAACCACTTGTCATCATTTTGACTTATTATGCACCGGTACCTACACATTCACTTCAAGAATGGAGCAAATCAAGTGGGACAAGCTTCATGCTTTTTCATAAAAATAATTTTTTTTCTTAGTCATTATTATATCATCAATATGGTGTATTGGGACTCAAACCCAATGTTTTATCCATATAAAGGCACGTATTAGGCTATAATTAATTGGGACTTGAACACAACTTTTATCATTATGGTGCATCAGGACTCAAAACCTGAAATCTTATCCTCATGGTGCATTGGAATTGAACCCACCGTTTTATCCTTATTCATTTCAGGAAATGAAATATAATTTTACATAGCCATAAATTCAACTTTGGTAAATTCTACATAATAAACACTATCATAGAAAATAAGTGAATTAAAAATGATAAAAAAATATTATCTAAAGGTGTAATGAGATATATTCTATCCCAGTAGCAAGCAAGCTTAATCATTATTACCAACATATTCTGTATTTACACAAAAGATGTCCCAATAGACCAGCTAGACATAAACCTTCATGATAATACTTTGCCTAAGTAGTATTAGTTAATGCACACTACACCTAGTAGTAGATTAAGTAAATAACTTTTTAAATTATTGGTTCATACATATGAAAAACAGTAAAGGACCATTGTAATCATCACATACTATTTCGTGCAAATAAAATGCCATGGGAACCAGATAACACATGCATCTGACTAGTAATTTTGAACATTACTAAAAAGAATTAAAAATATCTAGCAAGTCATCTCATTATTCTTCCAAAGGAGAAACCATTCACATCTAGATTAGAAAGACATTGACTTACTCTTTTAGGAAGGAGATAATATCCAATTAAAATAGATATCTCAATTAGGTAGAGACTCGTGCTGATAATGTGTTAAAAAATTAAACTCAAAATAACAATATAAAACAAAGAAAAACAAGAGATATAGAGAGAAAGAGAGGATGGATTCTAATTTATTCCATGTATTCAAGTGTGTTGGGTGATTTGGAACTCTCCGGGAGTCGTTGCGACTTTGGGTATTCTAGGCAGATTAGAGTTGAGGAAGTTAAGGGGGCTATACGTAAGATAAGCAGGGGAAAAGCGACCAGGCCGAATGAAATTTCGGTAGAATTTTGGAAGAGTGCAGGCAAGATGGGCTTGGAGTGGCTCACTAGGTTATTTAATATTATTTTTAGAATGAAGAAGATGCCTAGGGAATGGAGGTGGAGCACGATAGTTCCTTTATACAAAAACAAGGGTAATATCCAAAATTGCAATAACTATCGGGGTATCAAGCTGCTTAGCCATACTATGAAAGTCTGGGAGAGTGTGGTGGAGCTAAGGGTGAGGAGGAGTATGTCTATTTCCGAGAGCTAATTCGGGTTTATGCCGGGACGCCTGACTGCAAAGGCTATTCACCTTGTTGGAAGTTTGATGTGAGCAATATAGGGAAAGGAAGAGGGACTTGCATATGGTGTTCATCGACTTAAAAAAGGCGTACGATAAAGTCCCGAGGGAGATTTTGTGGAGATGTTTAGAGGGTAGAGGTATACATGTTGCCTACATTAGGGTGATTAAGAACATGTATGATTGAGAAAAGACTCAAGTGAGAACGGTGTGAGGGGACTCAGACCATTTTTCGGTCATGATGGGGTTGTATCAGGGATCGACACTCAGCCCTTTTTTGTTTGCCCTGGCGATGGACGTTCTGACACACCACATCCAAGGGGAGGTGCCGTGGTGCATGTTATTTACAGATAATATAGTATTGATTGATGAGACGTGAGGTGGTGTGTACGCGAGGTTAGAGGTACGGAGGCAGACCCTGGAGTATAAAGGTTTCAAGCTGCGCAGGATTCGGACAGAATACTTGAGTGTAAGTTCAGTGGTGAGGAAGGGAAAGGGAGGTGAGTCTGGACTCACAAATCATTCCTTGGATAGGAAGTTTTAAGTACCTTGGGTCTATTATTCAGGGAGATGGGGAGATTGATAAAGATGTAACACATCATATTGGGGTAGGATGGATGAAATAGAGACTCGCTTCTGGTGTTTTGTGTGACAAGAAGATGCCCACCAAACTTAAAGGTAAGTTCTACAGAATGGTGCTCAACCTGACTATGTTGTATGGGGCTGAGTGTTGGCCTGTGAAGATCGCCTATTTTCCAGAAGACGAAGGTAGCATAGATGATGATGTTGAGATGGATGTGCGGGCATACCAGATTAGATATGATTAGGAATAAAATTATTTGCGATAAGGTGGATGTGGTCCCTCTTAAGGACAAGATGCGGAAAGCGAGGCTTAGGTGGTTTGGACATGTGAGGAGGAGGAGCACAGATGCCCCAGTGAGAAGATGTGAGAGGTTAATATTGGAGGGCCTACGGAGAGGTAGAGGTAGGCCGAAGAAGAAGTGGGGAGAGGTGATTAGGCAAGACATGGCGTAGCTTCAGCTGTCCGAGGACATGACCTTGTTAGGAAGGCGTAGAGGTCGAGAATTAGGGTAGTAGGGTAAGTGGTTTAGATTGTTCATACCGGTAGTATTAGTACACACTCTCGCATTCTGTTGGTAGTAGGTTTCCTTGACTACCCGTCATTTTCTTTCATTTTGATCATCTTATTATCGTGTTATTTTTATGTTGCTTTTACATGACTTTTTGGTGTTGTCCCTCCTTGTCTATCTCTTAATTAATGTGGTGCTTATGTTTTTCTGAGCCGAAAGTCTATTGAAAACAACCTCTCTACCTTCACAAAGGTAGGGATAAAGTCTGCGTACACACTACCCTCCCCAAACCCAGCGATGTGGGATAATACTGCGTATGTTGTTGTTGTGTTGTATCCAAGTGTGTACAATATGATGCCCAAACCCTCTATGTATAGGATGATATTTAGGTAACACAAAAGGATATCATGAACATGATATTAACTATTGAGATCATGAGGAAGATCATGGAAGAGGTTATGGAGGTGTGAGAGTTACAACCATAATGGTAAGAAGTAGTGGGAGGTTAATGAAGAAGAGTAGCAGGAGTAACTTCTTTAGAATAGACATCCACTATATAATATAATATTTCATAAAGGGTATGAAAAGTTCAAAGTGGACAGCTAAAAGTGAATGGAGGGAGTAGATTTCATATCACGGTGAATTTTCTTTTTACCTTTTCTCTTCAAATAGTTATTGCAAGTATAAATAAAAAGTTAGCAACCAAACTCACTTATTTGTTTCGTCATCTAATCACCTTGACCGGTTATGTTATAGTTTTTTCAGTGCATATATCAGTTATCAAAGGTTCACATATAAGAGATTTAAGCCTCAAAATTTCACCAACATGAATTGGAAGTAATTTTCCCTTTAATACATATCCGATTTCAAAAATGCCAATGTAGCTTAAACTTCTAAACTGTTGTTACTAGTATTAGCAATGTTATAGAAGTAAGTCAAGTAACCAATAAATTTAATGTTAAAGTCTTTCCAAACAAATGAACTCCAAATATTTGCTGCAAGAACTGTCTTACCCTATCACTGTCAGCTTCAATTAGAGCCTAAAATACTGGTAAAATCATCACAGCTACACGCTCGCTTACAGGATTGCAACAAAAAGCTACTCATAGGTCTTTATGGAGAAGAGATGAAACTATAGTTATTCAACGCTTGTTTTCCGAAACATTTTTTTGGTGGACCGATGACATTCTCGAGAAAACAGCGATATTTGAGTTTTCTTGGATCGTCTCTTGGCAGGTTAGGCCCCTCTTGATCATTTTTATCAAACGCAAACGAGAAAAGAAAAGACTGCACCTTGACATATTTGCTTGGTAGACTATTTACAGAAAAAAGAAAACACAAATAGAAAGGAGGTAGTAAGTATTATTGGTAGCGGAAACTTTTATTTTGTGTCTCGTACAACTGACACTAGTTGTATGAGGCAATTTTTTTGTCTCACAGTTTTATGAACCCAGATTTTTGTGAACCCAGAAGCGTAAGATTGGGGCCCACAAATTTGTGAGACAAAAAGAAGTCTCATACAACTAGTGTCAGATGTACGAGACACAAAATAAAACTTCTCATTGGTAGCTGAGTTCCCTTCCACTATGAGACACAAAATAAAACTTCTTATTGGTAGCTAAGTTTCCTTCCACTACACTTCTGAAGGTACCTCTTCTGCATCAATTTTTTCAAAAGATCAATGCATATGAATTTCCAATTAAACCAAACAGATGTATTAGATCCTCCAATCACGAAGACATGTGCACAAGTCCCTTTGCCCCTTCGCCTTTTTTTACTTAGTTGAGTCTTACATTGGAAGTAAATCAACAGAGACAACCACAAGATGTTAAATACTAGTAGTAGTTTATTTCTGAATATATTTTCAGACAATACTAGCTCCTTTTTTTGTTTCCTTTTGTTATTTTCACTCCTGTACAGTGTTTTCCCAGTCCAAAAACCTTCAACACTTGTAAATGCAAGAGTTATTTAGAAAATCTTTCGAAGGAAAGATCATTCAAATTTCGAAGCATATAAAGAACTTCTATATGTCTATGTAAAGTGAGAATCCTCCTAATGCCTGATAGCAGAAAACAACAAATGACAACCAAACTCGTTACCATAAAGTGAACACGGGACCAATTGCACCAACAATTCGCTTAGTGATATACTGCTTTTTCTCTATATCAATTTCATCGAGCACCAGTCGACCCCATCATACCACTTTCTAGTTGGCTCTTGAAAGCCCAGAAAGGCACCTGACTGAACCCTTTACAGTTGACCCCACTGCCTACAGAATCATCCCTCACAACCTAACAATTTCGTTTTTATCTTCTCCTGTGGATTTTGGTTTTTATTTTTTTTTTATTTGGGGACTCTTTTGGTCGTGTGACTTCGTTCCTGGTCTTCCTATTCCCTTCGCTTTCCCAGCCACTGATAGCAAAACAAAACAAGAGAGAACATATCCAGAGTTCTGCACAATCCAATGAACAACTGAAAATTTGGGTAAACCACAATCCAACAAAAGACCCCAATGGTAAACAGACAGCCCCTCAAACTCGCAAAACAGCTTCCCGTTTTAGTTTATTCTAAACTGTTTTTCCCTCGAATAATTATGCTTACCAAACGTCACCAAAAACACCACCACGCTCGGAACTGCCACTTTACTGGACTGATGCCATGTGCTTAATCAAGTCCACTACTCGAGTGCTGCAATCCCAGTAGTAAAAAAAAATATTAGCAGCAGAACACAAACCATAAAGTGCTGCTATACATAGTTCTTGTAAAGGCGAATGCTTAAAGATAAACATAGGCAGAAGCAGAAAGATCAGATCGACCCTCTACCAGAATAAGATATCATGCAAAAGTGCAGCTACTCTAAAATTAAAGGCATGTAAAGTTTATATTTACCTGTAGCCCATTTCGTTGTCATACCAAGAAACAAGCTTCACAAAGTTCTTACTCAGAGCGATTCCAGCCTTGGCATCAAAGATGCTTGATCTGCAAATTATTTTCATTTAAATTACAAATCTGTCAAATTAACATTTTGGCTCTCTAGTCTGGTTCAAGCTGGTTCAGTATAACAAAGGGGATTTACGTAAGAAATACTTAAGTGAGGTCAGAAGACAAAGGGGATTTACGTAAGAAATACTTAAGTGAGGTCAGAAGCAATAGGCACATGTTTTTTGAGTGAAGAAAATACATTCATCATCTTTTTCATTTGGAAACATAAAACAGAACAACACTTCCAAATCAATCCTACCTGTTGTCCCCAATAAAGTCCGTTGATACCACATCATCTTCAGTGTAACCTAGAATTCCCTTCAATTTTCCTTCAGACTCCTCCCTAATAAGATGCCAAAGCAAATTAACATAAATGAGCAGCTCACAGGGGCAGGACATAAGGCCTTTTTTATTATTTCGTGCAGCACTAGCATGAATTAAATCCACAGCATGAGACTTCTAGTGTATACTTGCCGATTGAATAAAGTACACAAGCTTTTTGTATTTTTTCAAGGAAAGGAGAATGGTAAAGTTGTAGAGTGGACAAGCTTACTTGATAGCAGCCTTGATTTCATCATAGGTAGCTTCTTTCTCCAATCTCACTGTGAGATCAACCACGGACACATCAACAGTTGGAACTCGGAAAGCCATTCCAGTTAACTTTCCATTCAATGATGGTAGCACCTTTCCAACAGCCTTAGCAGCTCCAGTACTGCTAGGAATAATGTTGAAGGATGCTGCCCTTCCACCCCTCCAGTCCTTGGCGGATGGTCCATCAACAGTTTTCTGGGTGGCTGTTTAATAAAAATAGAAACAACTTGAGTGCACAAGCTACAGAAAACAAATTAAAAAAGCACAAGTAAAATACCTACCAGTCATGGAGTGGACAGTGGTCATAAGACCCTCAACAATTCCAAATCTGTCATGAATAACCTGCAAAGTCACGTCAGAAATTTTGAGAAAATATATATTGTATCACCAATGGGTTAAACTGTTAAATGAAGGACAGAGCAAGGAACAAAAAGGGAACCTTTGCCAAAGGCGCGAGGCAGTTAGTGGTACAACTAGCGTTAGAAACAACGTTGAGGTCTGGCTTGTATTCCTTCTCATTGACGCCAACAACAAACATAGGAGCATCCTTGCTAGGAGCAGAAATGATGACTTTCTTAGCACCACCCTGATGATTAACGACAACCACACTCAATGAGATGACCATATCTATCCAAGTTGGCAATACTCAAAAATTAAGCATTAGCATCAATTTGCTAAAAAAATACTCATACAGGTAATAACCATTATAAACGTACTCTACCAATATAAATGACATACTTTAACACCCTGATTCATATAGAGAAAATCAACAAAGTTATATTCTAGATTTGAGTTGCTTTTAAGAGGACAGTGTACTCGATTCTTCAATTTCCACAAAAATATAATTGGACAGGAAAAGAAAACGAAACATCACAAGTGTAAAGCCTCGAAAATAGCACCTTCACTAACAAATGCATAAAAGCAACAAGCACCAGAATATTCACAATACACACACAATTGGGAGAAATTCACAATACACACACAATTGGGAGATATTCACAGTACACACACAATTGGGAGATATTCACAATACACAATCAGGAACTTGAGTATACGTACACGGTACACATAAAGTTTAAATAAAGCAATACCACCAAATCCGCTAAATGATTTCAGGCACCAAATGTACGGGCCGGCCAGTGGGAAAAAAAAACTAATATGTTGGAGCGCCAAGTTATGACAAACCAAAGTTAATATTAACTACAAACAGTTCCTCTATTATTTGAGGCAGGGAAGGCAAAAAAGAACAGGTATCGTTCATTAGGATCACAAACCTTCAAGTGGGCAGCAGCCTTGTCTTTATCAGTGAAGACTCCTGTTGACTCCACGATGTACTCTGCTCCAGCCTCAGCCCATGGAATCTCCTCTGGGTTTCTTCACATATTCATTACAGTAAGTTCAATCAGAAATCCAAATTGACCCAAGAAAATTCTTATGCACTTGCCATAAGTTAATGAGGGATAAATTCACCTAATGCCAAATACAGCAACAGGCTTCTCACCAAAGAGAAGAGTCTTATCATCCTTAACCTTGAGCTCATGGTTCTTCCACTGGCCGTGGACACTGTCATACTTAAACATGTATGTCTGCAACAAAATCCAGGAACAAAATTCACTGATACTGTTTAAGCTTGATTCATAGTATATTACTAATATTACTATTTAAATGTCATATACCATGTATTCAACGGAGATGAAGGGGTCATTAACAGCAACGAGCTCAACGTCATCTCTCTGGAGTGCCACCCTGGCAACCAGTCGCCCAATTCTTCCAAAACCATTGATTCCAATCTTAACCTTGGCTGCAAAAAAGTACAGAGAAGATAGGAAAAACCGAAATTAGTCACTGCTCATCATCTGAAACATAAGTTGCATGCACAAAGAATTGAAGAACAAAAAAAAAAACAGAGAGAATTGATATATACCCATGATCTTTGTGAATTCAGAGGGAAAATGGAGTCCGATCTAATTGAGAGGTTCTTGTGAAATGGTGTTAGTGGAGTGGAGGTTGGTGGGAAGGGTTTAATAGAAGTACTAGTTGGTACTGGGAGACCGGCAGAGGCGGTAAGTAATGCGGTTCAACTTCAAGGAGTAGTACTTCATTGTTTTTCTCAATTCGTTTTCCTCTTCTTTTTTGAATTATCTGGGAAAATCGGCTTTGCTTAATTCAATTATTCTCTTTGTTTTGTGGTAATTATTTTCGACCAAAATAATATGCTCAATTCACCTGTCTCAGAACATTTGGTCGTTCAATTTCTCTCATTGGTAGGATGGATGAGATAATTTCAACTTTAATTAGAGATGATTTCAAGAGTCTTTAGACGAAAGATTCTTATAGAGAATGTTTTCTTCTTTAAGTAGGTCTTATGTGATTCGATTTCAAAATTAATAGATCATGCTTGAATCGATTTCACACAAAAGTTTTTGTCCAACAATAGAATCAAAAATAAGAAAGAGTATACTGTAATAATAGAGTAAAAAATAATTAATACTTCCTCTGTTTCAACTTATATGACATACTTCCTTTATTAGTTTATACCAAAAAGAATAATACATATCTAAAATTAAAAATAATTCAACTTTTAACTCTTCATTTTATCTATTTTACTTAATGACAAACTTTTATAACCACACAACTGTCATGACACCATAAAGCTTTTACCTCTTAAGCTTTAAAGATCATACGTATCAAAAATCTTTATTTTTCTTCTTAATATTCATGTCGAGTCAAACTATCTCATCTAAATTGAAATGGAGATAGTGGTTTTTAAATATATTTAAATTCACATTACCATAAGAAGCTTATAAATATTGTGCTTTTATTTTTTGTAAGTCTCTTTAGTCATTTGGGTAGGGATAAGTTCTGCGAACACACTATACTACCCAGACCTCAGAGATTTTACTAATAATTCCGAATTTGAAAAAATAAAGTTTGTGCAAATACATAGCACTTTTTATGGAGCAACTATTTTTGGACGGGGAACTGGGACTTTAGGTGGCGGTAATAGTCGGTTCTGAAGCAGATGTCTAGCTTTAGCGGATACATCACGGAATTTCATAAGGAGTCCTTTCGAGAAGAGAAGAAAAATTTGGAGAAAATGGAAAAGAAAAATGTGTGGAGAAAGATGGTATGGGGACCGTGCGTAAGACGGTTGGCGGGCAAATAGGTGCCCCACGACTGTGAGTTGAGGCAGACTCCTCCCACAAATCTGCACCTTGATTTGCGTGTCCAATCCAAGTGGATGTAAGACCAATGTATGGTCAATTTTACACCTTGTCCCTCTTTTACTTTTTTCCCAACGGACTGCTTTTCTGGCCAACCAAAAACAAGTACTAGTAGATGTTTTAACTCAAATGGTCTATCTTAAGTTTGAGAATTTTCTTTTTCATATTCGGTGTTCGGTGACATGATTAATCAAGGATTTTGCGCTGGAAAATTTTATTTCCGAAGGCAAAGTGTTTTCTATCAAAAGCAATTTCATATGGCTTGTCATACCTTTAGTTAAGAATATGAAAGTATTTACAACTTCACGACGATTTTTAGTAATAATTTGAGAGTTGATCTATATTTATTTTTTATAGTATGAAACATAGATAATACTTCAACTTAATAAAATCTTTTGGATAAAAGGAAATCCTACCAAAATTCTTCAATATTAGGAAATCCTATCTCAACTAGCATTATATCAAATCTTCAAGTGATATTACATTTCCATGTCAAATTTTAGTGTATTTACTAATAATTAATTTGAAAATCAGATAACAAACCCATTAAAGTTGGGGGGCCAATGATAGTGCAGCAACGATAGTCCTATAGATAAAAATAATATGAAAGATAGCTAGAGTATAGATCCATCAACTGTTCTACAACAACGAGAAATAAACTAAGCAAATACAAAAAAAAATATAAATCACACAAGTGAAAAGATACTAACCAAGTTGGGATTCAAGAATAAAAAGGAAACCTATTCAATACATTGTAGTTTGCTACTCATAATCGCTACAATGCCTTGTGTCTTGCTAGTGAATATGCTGAAAATAATTTAATTTCAATAGGAGCAACATAATAGGTTTGAGAATTAAGATTTTGAGTTTACTTGTTGGTTTGTAATTGTTTCATGATTTCAAGGCCAAAAAAAAATTAGTGCTTTATTATTTTTAAACTTAATATATAAATATAGTTTTTACATGGTAAATTTATTCAGTACGGTTCGGTATTTTTTCGGTTTATTTTCATAAAATAAAAAACCTATCCTAATTATCGGCACGTTATAAATTTATATGAAAACCTACGGTTTTAATAATGAAACCTAAAAATCGGTTCGGTACGGTACGGTACGGTACGGTTCGATCTGTTTAATCGATTTTTAAATATCCATTGATACCCCTACTCCCTCCGATACACAATAAGTGATAATTTTACGTTTGGCACACCCACTAAGCAAATACGAACTCCTAGAGAAGAAAAGATGTATTAACTAAATGAACCTTAATTAATTGTTACCTTGACACACTGGAATATATAAATACGGACAAATTTTGAAAAAATATAATTAATTTCTTCTTGATTATGCAAATAGATACTTATGTTAGACTAAAATAAAAAGTTAAAATGATCATTTATTGTGGATAGGAGGGAATAATATCTTTGTGTTGGGAATATTGGAAATGTCAAAGAGTAATTATTTGGGCACAGACTATAATGTTTCTGAATAAGTGATTTATATTAATTCAGATGATCAAAGTATCTGTCATTAGATTATCACGTATAACAACAGGAACAACCTTAACTTACAGGTGGTGGGAAAGACCAATGGAACAATTACGTGGTAGTGTGAAGTCAAATGCTTAACATTACTAGTTGCTTTGGGTTTTAAAGAAATTTGTTTGGATGCCAGTTAGAGAAGGGAAGATTTGGAGATATGGTAAAGTTGCCGCTTTATTTCCGTGTTCTGAGACCTTTCATACCTTCATTTGATGTTATATGACTTGCATGCGTGACTGATCACGTCCAAATGCACGCCTTAATAAAGATATGTACGGTCGTATGCAACAATAAATACCCAACTAGGAGTCGAGGTCGAATCTACTGGGAGTTATGATGGGAGCAGGGGTATATATTCGAAGTAAGTAGATGGGCTATCTAGATTACACTTCCACAACAAGATTTTTGTTTCTATTTCTAATGTTAATCTAATGATTGCAAAATAAAAACAGAAGACTAGAGATTAATTGTTTTTGAGGTTTTTCTAATTGGATCAAAGGCCTAGGGCTACTACCATAACCTAGGTGTTTGCCTAATGGGATAAAGATGTTAATGCTTGTGTAGCTTATTGGGGTGTATTGTAGCTCACAACTCTACGTTACCCACTCAATACCTTTCGGTCAGAGAGTGGTTTTGCCAATTTGGCTTTCTCAAGACCAAATGGGTATCTACCAAAATAGTTGATAAGAGCTCAAGTCGAGCTATTACTATCTCTAGGTTGAACCCTTTAACTGGTTTAATCAATCTCTCAATTGACCCAATTCCTTGTAAGCTAAGTTATCCTAGACTAGGTCCCTCCTTCTCAAGTAGAGACTAAGTCAAATAAGCATGAATCAATGTTTGTAACCATCAATTCTACAATTGAAGCATGGACTAAGCTAAATAATAAACACCTGATCATAAACAATCACTAAATTAATCACCTATAAGGTTTACACAATAGGGTTGGGTCACAACCCTAGTATAATTCTAGCTACTCATAATAGAAATTACAGAAAATAGAGACAAGAAAAACTAATTAAACTCATATTGGAAGATTAAAATAAAGAAATCAAATGTTGAAACACCAAAATAATGCAAAATTTCCTAAAGTAGTAAAGAAAAATGGCTACAACAACTTCAGATATTCAAAACTTGACCTAATTTATGAAACTCATTTGTTTATACAGGGCTAAAAATCTCGGAAAAAATTCCCCTCGGGAGGTTCTGCGGCCGCACAATTCTGGCAGGAACTGGAGTTCTGCGTCCGCACATATCTGAACTGCGGCCGCGAAGCAAATCTTCTGTGGTCCACACAATTAGGCCTACGGCTGCTAGGCAACTCTTCTCTCGCCGCACAATTCTTGTGCAATCCGCAATTCACATAGGCTCCTAGACTTGATTTTTTTGCATACACTCTAATCTTCGACTCTTAGCCTAGCTTTGCGGCTGCACAATTCATGTGCGGTCCGCACTTTGTGCAAATATCTGCTAAAATATTCCTCTTGGTTTGCGGCCGCAGATGGAATTCTGCAGTTCGTAAGTTCTTCTGTGGCTGAAGAATTCCTTCTGCAGACCGCACATTTATGCTTTTACGCCCTTAATTGCCTTCTGCTTCAGACTACTCCTTTATTAGTCGGATTTCATCTCAAGAGATCAACTTCCATCATTCCTGCAATTTTACGCAATTTCATTAGTTTCGAGAAAATAATTCAATGCTTTTATACTAAAACAAAAGCTAAAAGCCGCTAATAATCAGTCAAAATCCCCACTTATCAGTGACACTTGTTGTTTTTCAGAAAAAGTTTACGAGAAATTTTAAAGAAAATATATTTTTTGGCTTTAAAAACAACTTGAGTTAATCTTGGTTAATGTTCTTGGTAAACGGCCTCAGATCGGTGTTTTGACGATTCCAGTAGGTTCGTATGATGTTTTTGGACTTGTACGCACGTTTGGTTGTTGTCTGGGACGATTCGAGAGTGTTTCAGCGCATTACGAGAAAGATTGTGAAAATTGAGTTTTCAAGTTGAAATCATTGAGTTTTAACGTTTGATTCTTGGTATTTGATGTTATTTTGATGATTTGAGGTAGCGAGAAAGTTTGTATGATGTTATTACACTTGTGTGCATATTTGGTTTGGAGCCCGAGAGGCTCGGGTAAGTTTCAGATTGATTTCAGACTATTTTTGGACTTGTTGAATTTTTGATTTTTCTTCTGGTACCCAGTGTTTCGCGATCACAAAAGGAAAATACTTGGGTTGGGGCTGGTACACTACGCGAACGCGAGAGGTGGATCGCGAACGCGAGGGCTTGTGGGATTCCTTTCGCGTTCGTGTAGCTTTGGTTGGCTTGGAAGCAGGGGAGTCCTTCATCGTGAATGCAACCAGTAGGTCGTGAACGCGGAGGATTGGCTGGGGATGCCTTCGCGAATGTGATTGGGACCTCGCGAACGCGAAAGCCAACTGGCATGGGCATTTCACGAACGTGGCATGTGCTTCGCGAACGTGAAGAACACCTGACTCTCAGTTAAATGAAACATCAACGTCGGGATTTTGTCATTCTACACCATTTTTGAAAAGTAGAGCTCGGACTAGAGAGGATTTTGAAGATACTTTCATCCCTACTTCATTGTTTAGTGCTTTTTAACTATTTGTGATATATTTTCATAAACACCCATTGATTTTTGACCTTTAATCTATGAATTTTATAGTAGAAATTAGGGTTTTTGAGTAGAGTTTATGAATTTTATAAAATTGAGATTTAGACTTCAAGATCAAATTTTGAAACAAATCACATAACCGGGCTAGGGGATAAATGAGTAATCGAATTTTGGTCCGAATCTCCAATTTTGACCAAGTGGGCCCGGGATTACCATTTGTTGACTTTTTTCTATTTTCATTAAAAATTGATTTTTTTTTACTTATGAGTAGTTTTTAAAGCTTATTTTGAATTATTTGGACTATAATTTTCTAGATTTGACTGGTTTGGAGGCTAATTCTAAAGGAAAAGCTGTGGTTGATCATTAATTTGATTGCAGGAAGAGGTAAGTATCGTGGTTAACCTGAACTTGAGGGAATTAAGACTTAAGTGATTTATTTGCTACTGTGTGGGGACGATATATATGCAAGGTGATAAGTGTATATATGTAGTCATGGGTTAAGCATGCGGGTTAGGATATTCATATGTCTTCAATTATTTCATGCCTTCATTTAATCCACGTTATTACTTGTTAAATGCTTTAATTGTTATTTGTCGCTTACTTGTTATAATCTTGTCTTTATTCATTACATGCCTTAATTTATTATTTGTTTTCCATGTATCCGTACTTTTATTTATTGACTGCCTTTACTTGCTTTATGACTTTGTGTGTTATTAGATAACTATTTTGTCCGCTTTATATTATGTAATTCTCTAATCACGCTTTATTGTGAAATACACCATAATTGATTGTAGTTTATACATTTATTTTAATTATGTGGGATCAGGTTGCATCCCGCAACGGATACTGGTATTATTGTGTGAGATCGGGTTGCACGCCACAACGAATATTGGTAATATTATTTGGGATCGGGTTGCAAGCTACAACAAATATTGGTATTAATACTTGGGATTAGATTGCACGCCAAAATGGTATTTATATGTATTTGTGGATCGGATTGGGCGCCATAACAGAGAAGACATGTTATTTATAAACATTTGTGGATCAGGTTGCGTGCCGCAACAGAGAAAATATATTTAACTTTTTAACTGTTATTTTCGTATCTGTGTTGAGTTGAGAAGTTGAGCATATATGTTATTCTGGGGCACTCTGTTATGTAATTTATGTTCAGATTTTTATGTTAATTCTTGTTTCCTCTATTATGCTATTATTTCATTTATACTTGCACCAGTTTATTGCGAGTGCCTTGTTATAGCCTCATCATTACTTCGTCGAGGTTAGACTCGGTACGTACGAAGTACATGGGGTCATTGTACTCTTACTATATTTATGCACTTCTTGTGCAAATTCTGGTGTTGGTCGCAACAATATTTAGTTGAGGCTCGCTCGGATTAGCTTTTATTGAAGACTTGAGGTAGAGCGGCATGATGTTCGCAGGCCTTGAAATCCCCTTCTTATTTCCTTCACTGTTAATTCATTCAGAATGCTATATTTTTATTTCAGACCATGCTTGTAGTATTTTGTTTTAGTAGCTATAGGGCTTTAGGAAATTCTACTTCTTTTTTCTCTATCGTGCGATTTTATTCTATCCTTGAGTTTGAATTACTCTATTCTTGTTCTCTTATAGAAAGTGAGGACACACATAACATTCACATCGGACCAGGAACTGGAGCCTTAGGTTGCAACCACTACCAAGGGTAGTGACCGGGGCTGATGTAGAGGCAGATGCAGAGGCAGAGCTCGCCCTAGAGCACGTGTTGAAACACTTATTGCAGAGCCTCTGATCTAGCAAGAGGAGGAAAAAATCCCTGTTCATACTGCGCCAGTTGGACCGGCTCAGGTCCCAAAGGGGTTTATTGCCACTCCCGTACTTTATGAAGCTCTGGTCTGCCTGGTTGGTCTTATAGAGAGTGTGGCCCAGGCCAGAGTATTTTCTATGGCACTAACCATCTCTCAGGATAGGGGAGGAGCCCAGACTCCCGCTACTCACACTCCAAAGCAAATGGCTCAGGGATATCAGACTCCGATAATTCAAATAGTTGGAGCAGTTCAGCCCGTTATTTCTACATAGTCCAGGGAGAGACTCGCTATGTTGTCCGTGGGGTTGAAGAGATTGGAAAATTTCACTAAGCTATTTCGTATACGATTTGGTGGTACACTTTCTGAGGACCCACATGATTTCATAGACTGTTGCCATGAGGTACTGTACAACATGGGTATTGTGGAGTCTAATGGAGTTGACTTTATAGTATTTCAAATGCATGACTCTGCCAAGAGGTGGTGGCAGGAGTATGTTCAGGGTAGACCTGCATGTTCACCTCCACCTACTTGGGATAAGTTCTCACATCTATTTTCGAAGAAGTCATCCCTTTCACTCAGAGAGAGGACTACCGCAACCAGTTTGAGTGCCTCCAATATGGTAGCATTATTTTTACCCAGTACGAGACCTGATTCGTGGATTTGTCTTATCATGAAATTGTCTTGATCCCTGCTAAGAGGGAGAGGGTGTGGAGATTTATTGATGGCCTTACTTATGGTATGAGGTTGCAGATGGCTAGAGAGACTGAGGATGATATTTTCTTCAACTGGGTTCTAGAGATTACTAGACGGATCAAGTGGGTTCGTGGTCAGGGTAGAGAGGTAGCATCTTAGAAGAGGTCTCGTCATTTAAGTGATTTAGTGGTGCCTCATTTGGAGTCAATGGGTTCATTTGGTAGAGGCCATCCTATTACTCCGGTTCAGTCAGCACTTCAGGCATTACATGGTGCTTTGGGGAGTCGTGATTCTTATGTGTCTTATCTTGAGTAGCTAGCCTATAATGCACCTCTTGATCTCATCAGTGCACCACTGATTCAGAGGTATCACAGTGGTTATCCGAACCGTCAGGGTCAGTCTTAGATTCAACAGCCACACCAGCTGAGAGAGTGTTTTGAGTATGGAGGTACAAGTCATATCAGGAGATAATGTTCCAGAATTTAGAGTAATGTGCCATAATAGGGTTCTCATGCCATAGTTCCGACGCCAGTTGCTCCACCACCCGCTCAGCCAGCTTGAGGCGGGGGTCAGGCAACTTGGGGAGGTAGTCAGTCCATTAGAGGCGGAGTCTATCCAGAGAGAGGTCGTTCGAGAGATGGAGATCACACTGGCCAAGCTCAGCCTTGTTTTTATGAATTTCCAGCTAGACCTGATGGAGAGTCATCTGATACGGTCATCATAGGTATTGTTCTCGTTTTCCATAGAGATGCCTCAATTTTATTTGATCCACTTATTTGTATGTGTCATCCTATTTTGGTCCATATTTGGATATGTCTCGTGATTCTTTAAGTTCCCCTGTTTATGTGTCTACGCCTTTGTGAGATTCTATTGTGGTAGATTGTGTCTATCGCTCGTGTGTGATTTCTATAGGGGTTACGGGACTAGGGTAGATATCCTTTTACTCAGCATGGTGGACTTGATGTTATTTTGGGCATGGATTAATTGTCACCATATCACATAATTATGGATTGTCACGCTAAGACTATAACGTTGGCTATGGCAGAATTGCCACTGTTGAAGTGGAGAGGTTCACTGGGTTATGTTTCCAGCAGGGTGGTGTCCTTTCTAAAGGCACAATAGATGGTTGAGAAGGGGTGTTTGGCATATTTAGCTTTCGTGAGGGATGTTAGTATTGATACTCCTACCGTTGAATTAATTCCGGTAGTGAGAGACTTTTCAGATATGTTCCCAGCAGATCAGCTAGGCATGACGTCTGATCGAGACATCAATTTTGGTATTGACTTGGTATCGGCACTCAGCCCATCTCTATTTCACCACATCGCATGGCACTGGTAGAGTTGAAGGAATTAAAGGAACAACTTTAGGATTTGCTTGATAAGGGTTTTATCAGACCAAATATCTCACCTTAGGATGCTCCAGTTCTATTTGTAAAGGTAGAAGGACGACATAATATGGACTTTTATTGATTACATGCAGTTGAACAAAGTTACAGTCAGAACAAGTACCCACTACCGTGTATTGATAATTTATTTAACCAACTTTAGGGTGCCAAGGCGTTCTCGAAGATTTACCTGAGATCGGGATATCATAGTTGAAGATCCGGGATTCACTCATTTCGAAGACGACTTTTAGGACCCACTATGGTCATAATGAGTTTTTGGTAATGTCTTTTGGGTTGACCAATACCCAAGAAGCCTTTATGCATTTGATGAACAACGTGTTCTAGCCATACCATGATTTTTTTCATCATAGTGTTCATTGACAACATTTGGTGTATTCTCATAATAGGGAGGATCATGAGCAGCACTTGAGGATCAGGCTCCAGACTTTGAGGGAGAAGAAGCTATATGCTAAATTCTCCAAGTGCGAGTTTGGCTTAATTCAACAGTATTTTTTGGGCCATGTGGTGTCTAGTGAGGGGATTAAGGTGGATCCGAAGAAGATTGAAACAGTTTAGAACTAACCCGGATAGTCCTCAACTGCATCGGATCTTCCTGAGTTTCGCTGGTTATTATCCCTGTTTCGTGGAGGGTTTTTCATCCATCGCAGCTCCATTGACTAGATTAAACTAGACGGGTTCTCCTTTCAGATGGTCCAACGAGTGTGAGGTGAGCTTTCAAAAGCTCAAGACTGCATTGACTACGTCCTTATTACTGATGTTGCCTACAGGTTCGTGATCTTACACCATGTATTGTGATGCATCACATATTGGGCTTGGCGTGGTGCTGATGTAGGATGGTAGGATGATTGCCTACAAGTGTTAGAAGTGGAAGGTTTATGAAAAGAATAACCCTGTGCATGACTTAGAGTTGGTAGCCGTTGTTCACGCGCCGAAGATTCAGAGGCACTACTTTTACAACGTTCCATGTGAGGTCTATACCGACCATCAGAGTCTCTAGTATCTGTTCAAGTAGAATGACCTTAATTTGCGGTAGTAGAGAAGGTTAGAGTTACTGAAAGACTATGATATTACCATATTATATTATCTAGGGAAGGCCAATATGGTGGTCGCTGCATTGAGTAGGAAGGCTGAGAGCATGGGCTGTTTGACATATTTACTAGTATAGGAGAGGCTACTAGTCATGGATGTTCAGGCTTTGGCCAATTAGTTAGTGAGGCTAGATGTTTTGGAGCCTAGCTGTGTTCTTGCTTGTGTTGTGGCACAGTCATCATTGTTGGAGAGTATCAAGGCTCGCCAGTTTGATGATCCTCATTTATTGGTGTTGAGGGACACGGTGCAACGAGGTGGTTCTACGAAGTTTATGATTGGAGATGATGGTATTCTGCGGCTTCAGGGCTGGATTTCTGTTCCAAATGTTAATGGGTTCAGAAAGTTGATCCTTGAGGAGGCTCACAGTATGTGCAATTCCATTCACCCGACTGTCACAAAGATGTACCGTGACTTGAAACATCACTATTGGTGGCGGAAAAAGAAGAAAGATATTGTTGCTTATGTCTCTCGATATGTAATAGGTGAAGTACGGGCATAAAACACTAGGAGGGTTGACTCAGACATTGGATATACCGGAGTGGAAGAGCGCATCACTATAGATTTAGTAGTAGGATTACCACAGAACTTATGGAAATATGACACAGTCTAGGTTATTCTGGACCGGTTGACTAAGTCCGCTCACTTTATTTCGATGACAACTTTTTATTCTTTAGAGCAGTTGGCTCAGATTTAAATCTAGGAGATTATCTGCCTGCATGGCGTGCCTATTTCAATCATATATGACTGAGGCACACAATTCACATCACATTTTTAGAGAACGTGCAACATCCGTTGGGCATGTGGGTCGAGCTGAGTACCACATTTCATCTTTAGATGAGTGGACAGTCCGAGCGCACTATTCAGATCTTGGAGGACATGTTATGTGCATGTGTTATTGATTTTGAAGGTTCACGGGATCAGTTTCTACTGCTCGTAGAGTTCTCCTACAACAATAGGTATCAGTCGAGCATCCGTATAGCTCTGTATGAGGCCTTATATGGGAGGCGATGTCGTTCTCTGATTAGTTAGTTTGAGTCTAGAGAGGCTAAATTGTTGGGCACTGATATGGTCTGTGATGCTATGGAGAAGGTTAATGTGATTCAGGAGCAACTTCGTGTAGATCAGCCCAAGCAGAAGAGTTATGCAGATTGGAAGATTTGAGATATAGCTTAAACGGTGGGTGAGAAGGTTCTTCTCCGTGTGTCGCCTATGAAGGGTATGAAGTGGTTTGGGAAGAAGGGCAAGTTGAGCCTGAGGTTTATTGGCCCATTCGAGATCTTAGAGAGAGTTGGGGAGGTTTCTTATAGACTTGCATTGCCTCCTAGACAGCAGGGATACATATGATATTTCATATCTTCTTGCTTTGGAAGTATCTTGAGGACAAGTCACATGTTTTGGACTTCAACAGGGTGCAACTTGATGAAAATTTGACCTATGATGAGGAGCGGATGTCTATTCTAGACCGGCATGTTCGAAAGTTACGATTGTCACACCTCCTTTTTCTGCCCCCGCGAGGGTACAAGGGAGTTTTTTCCAATTAAAGGACAATCGAAACGGGATTGGTTTATTTATTTCAGAGTTGCCACTTGGGAGATTTAGGGTGTCCCAAGTCACCAATTTTAATCCCGAATCGAGGAAAAGAATGACTCCATATTACAGCCTGCAAACCAGAAATCCGGGTAAGGAATTCTGTTAACTCGGGAGAAGGTGTTAGGCATTCCCGAGTTCCGTGGTTCTAGCACGGTCGCTCAACTGTTATATTCGGCTTGATTATCTGATTATATACAAATATGAACTTATGTGCAAATTTTAATTTTTTACTGCTTTCATTATTATATTTTATGAGAATTGCAACGTCGTGAAAACATATCTCGAACCACGTTACATCAATGCACCCGTGGTTGTTTGACATATCTCGACTCGGTTGAGATTTAGATTTAGGTCACATAAATGTGCACCCGAGTTAAGGAAAATAAATTATTAAAGGCGTGCCTAACGCAACTAGCGTATTGTTATTTTGGGGAAGGCCGTAAAATTCGCTAAACGGCGTGTCCCGAATTCTAAGTGTTTTAATATATATACATTTAGAGGGCCCCACAGCTTGTGCATTTTTTGTTTGTCGAGGCTCGTCTCATTCGTTATTTTAAAAAGAAATTTGCAACGTCATGGAAATGCATCTCGAACCACGTCACAATCAATGTACCCGTGATTAGAGACACATTTCGACTCCGCTGAGATTTGGATTTGGGTCACATAAATGTGCACCCGAGTTTAAGAAGGTAAGGTTTATTAAGGCGTGTCCTAAAATGACTAGCGTATCATTATTTTGGAAAGGCCGTGGAATTTTTCTAGACGGTCCATCCCGAAGTCTAAGCAAATTTTAAAACAAATATTTACTTAGGGCCCCGCGATTTTTGAATTTTTTTTCGGCGAGGCTCATCTCATTTTTATTTTTAAGGATAAACCTACAGCAACTATATTTTCTATTGAGTCCGTCTCTAAAATAAAAGAAAAACTCTTAATTAATTACATGCTGAAAAAAAACGTAACTTATTAGTTATTAGTTTGCGACTAATGCGAAATGAAAATTGCGATCGAGTTTGTACAAAGAAAACGGTTTGCATTCTATATTCTATTATTCAACAAAAACTGAAACACGGGGTTGACGCACAATAATATCGAAGCAGATTATTTTTAGATGAAGAAACTAGACATATGCAACCTTGTTTATTGACGGGCATGCACATGAGGTTCAGTTAGTGATTCCTTACATACTTGACGTTAAAAAAGAACGAAACAATTGAAACCGAACCTATCTAACTTAGCGTGATATTGTTGTATGTATGACTACACGATTTTTCCCTTTTTGCTATACCCAGATTGCCTAGCATGCCTTCGAAATATACGTTATATACTGATGAGTTAAGGCGAAGCACATGTGACTACTGCATTCATTTCAACAGACCCTATATAAAACCATTGTTGGCCCAACATCATTACTATCCAGCTGGCCTCTTTCTGACTAACATACCACGATAGATTACCATACCAAACTCCTTATGGACTAAAACTATTGCATTGCATAGCTTGAAAACCAAACCTTTTGTGTTAAGCACACAAATATTCTACACTACAAACAACAGGACAATGGTAGCATATTACGTACTAGCGATACACAAAATGGCTCAAGTACAATCAATAAAAAAAGGAATTTCAGTTTATAGCTTCAGCTTCTGCAAGTGTGTACTCATGCTTCAAATGTCAACTTCAAACATGGAATTACATCGATTAAGTATGTGTACCTGGATTCAGATAACCAAACAAAAGAAAAGGAAGGGTGTCAGCAGCAAGCAACCAAGCAGCAGTCACAGCAGTAACAGACAGCAACAGCAGTTCCACAACAGTTATGAAGCCCACAAGTGATCACACACCAAGCAAACAATCCCCGAAACAGAGTTGTAAAACAGCCTAGAAAACTAGAATGTTCAATGCAATAGCAACAGCAATCCAATGATCACAAACAGCTCGGCAAATAACCAACAACAATTGGCAAAGACAGCTCGACCAACTTAAACTCTTATGCAGTTTTCAGACAGTGTTTGGTTACAGTATTCTGGAATTTTCTTTATGTTTCTTTCTTTCAGTTTTTCCAACTTAAAACCTCTCTGAAGACTAAAAAATGTCCAGCCCCTTCTTAGCTAAAAATAGCTCTATTTATAACCTAAAAGAGAACCCCCTCAGGTCTGCCTAGAATTTCCAGCCTAAGGTCTGCCCATCCCCTTCATTCCCCATGCCTAAGCATCTTCTTGATGCAAGTCATTTGGTTCCCCACGCCTGGCCTATTGCTCTATTCAAGAGTCATGGGTTTAGTTAAGTATTAAACTCCCATACTCTTATGTTTTGTCCCCACTAATACTAGATTAATAGTATTTCTGATTAAACAATTGATAGCCCATTAATCCTGAATATTTAATCAGTCTTTGCCCAACCAAGATTACCCAAAAGGCCCTTGATCATTACTGCCTTGCCCCACCCTTTCATTCTATTGTATCTGCCGGTTGTTACCCATTTGAGAACTAGTTCGAACCCCTCCCACAGCTAACAAACAGACCTATAATCAGTCAATCACAACCTTTCAACTAAATCAGCTAGTAAGAGTTTGGTCGTTCACCATTTTAATACTGTGAAACAAATGACAACATGTGTCGAGTCGACTTTGCGAGTTATAATGTATACTAATTAGTCGCTAATCAACTAAACTCAAAACAGAACAAACTGAGTGATTCACGCATTTTTCGGATAATAATGGAACTTTACGACACTTAATTATGTGACGACGTTACTCAGGTAGACTATACGAACTATTATACGTAACAATTAATCGACTAACAACATTGAATAAACAGGGCACCAATTTTATTTCAAAACTCGGGTCGTTTAACATGGAATTCACAAAACTTAACTAGTCGACAACGTCAATCGAAGCGAATAGACATCTTCTAACACACAATTAACACTTAAGAAAAGAAATCGACCAAACGAGAGGGTCTTGAAGATGGACAGAAAAATAGTCAAAAATCTAGAACAAATCCATGAACATATGCATAACACCTAGACAAAAGGAAGGAAAAGACGATTACATCGGAAAATTTACCTCAAAACGAAACAGGTCTGGTTTTTAGGGTTCTTGAACTCAGATTTGGGATTTGAAAAGTTCTGCTTGTATTTGACCGGAACCAAAGCTGATTAGGGCCTGAGGGATGTTAGGGGAGTGACTAGGGTGAATTTGGGACTCATCCGGTGACTTAAGGTTTTGGCTCGAATCTCTGATCAAAGATTCGAGCACCCTGGAGGTGATTCGAAGTTAAGTGGTTAGGGATTTGTGTTCAGGGTGGCTCATAGGTCCCGTGGTGTAACTATGGTAGCCACCGGCATCCTGGCCGCCAGATTTATGTTGAAAGGGCCACCAGGGCGGCTGCTAGGGTTTCGGGGGTTTGGGGTCCTTTCTGAGAGAGACGAAGGAACGGGGTGGGGCTTGGGTAGGGGGCGGGGTAAAAGGGTTAGGTTTATATATGCATTGAGGGTTTAGATCCTGGCCGTTGGATCAAGTGAGATCTATGGCCAGGATCTATTCACTTGGGAAGAACGACGTCGTTTAGGTGTGTGGTGGGTGCGACCGGGTGGGGGACTGGATCGGGTCAAATTTTGACGGGTCTAGGGGAAGGCCTAGATCCGTTGGATCAAAGGGGTTGGACGGCTCAGATCAACTTGCCTGAAACGGCGTCGTTGAGGGTAAATGAGCAGCCTGATCAAGACCGTTCGTTTGAATCAGATCAACGGCTCCAACAGGGACGCTGAGACATCGTCGTTTGGGTCCATGCTTGGGCAGGCCTGGTCTGAACTGGATTTGTGTGCTAGTTTTGGGCCTCACTTTGGGGCCCAATCTGATTTTCCCACAACCTTTTCCCCTCTTTGATTAACAAAATTTAAACTAAAACTCCTAAATAAATTGCAAAAATTAAAAATAAAATTACACATATATTGGTTAACACCTACAACAATTAATACACAATTTTAAATTAAATACAAATCACTCAATGACAAGACATATATTTTTGATTTTCTTTTCTTTTTGGAGTAACTTTCGTGAAGCAAAAATCACGTGCTTACAGCTGCCCCTCTTTGCCTGAAGACACGAAGGGTTTTCGCTCAAAGATAAAGCGAGCGATTTTTGCTCGTCCGAGTACTCCGTGTGAAGCATTTTTTTGAAAAAGATTTGACCGAACCTTTGCTTCAGAGGTTTCCTACATATCCTGGGCTGAACAGGAATAAGTCAAGTTCGGGAAGTTTTGGTAGCTGGGACTACCGTGTGACTGCAGTGTTCGCTGCTGTTGTGTGCTGTTACATGCTGCTGTAGGATGTTACCGCTTACCGATCTCCTTGTTACATTGTTCTAAAAGAAAAACGAGAAGCTAGGCTAGACTATGGATCATAAGATCTCATCTATCTTCAACTTGTTCTTGTTGCCTTGCTTTCTTGTCGTCTTGTGTTTCCTCCGGTGCTTTTTCCCATGAATTTGGGGAAGACACTGGTCCTTTGCCCTTCTGAATGCCAGTTTTCATCATTTTGCTTGGTCCGCTGGGGACATGGCTTTCTTCATTAAGCTTTTCAGTGGTTCCTCTGGTGGTGCGACTCTCTTCATCAGATTTGCTACATCGGGCATGATTTGATGTTCACAAGCCACTTTTTTCAAAACGCGTCCTTTTCAGCAGACACATCTTTTCTTTTGACACCTGCACTTGAGTTTTCAACCTTCTGCTACCCGGTGCTGGGGATTTTTTATTGTTTTCCTGCTGGGTATTCCAGTTGTAACCTTTTGCCTTCCGGTGGGGTCACTGCTCTCAAAATCTGAAACATTTAAACTAAAACATGAAAAATATTCCTCTCGTTATACAGGTGGGCGCCTATTTAAACTACGACAGAAAATTATTCCTCTCGTTATACAGGTGGGCGCCTATCTAAACTAAGACATGAAAATTATTCCTCTCGTTATACAGGTGGGCGCCTATTTAGACTAAGACTGAAAAGTTATTCCTCTCGTTATACAGGTGGGCGCCTATTTAAACTAAGACTGAAAATTATTCCTCTCGTTATACAGGTGGGCGCCTATTTAAACTAAGACTGAAAAATATTCCTCTCGTTATACAGGTGGGCGCCTATTTAAACTAAGACTGAAAATTATTCCTCTCGTTATACAGGTGGGCGCCTATCTAAACTAAGACATGAAAATTATTCCTCTCGTTATACAGGTGGGCGCCTATTTAGACTAAGACTGAAAAGTTATTCCTCTCGTTATACAGGTGGGCGCCTATTTAAACTAAGACTGAAAATTATTCCTCTCGTTATACAGGTGGGCGCCTATTTAAACTAAGACTGAAAATTATTCCTCTCGTTATACAGGTGGGCGCCTATCTAAACTAAGACATGAAAATTATTCCTCTCGTTATACAGGTGGGCGCCTATTTAGACTAAGACTGAAAAGTTATTCCTCTCGTTATACAGGTGGGCGCCTATTTAAACTAAGACTGAAAATTATTCCTCTCGTTATACAGGTGGGCGCCTATTTAAACTAAGACTGAAAATTATTCCTCTCGTTATACAGGTGGGCGCCTATCTAAACTAAGACATGAAAATTATTCCTCTCGTTATACAGGTGGGCGCCTATTTAGACTAAGACTGAAAAGTTATTCCTCTCGTTATACAGGTGGGCGCCTATTTAAACTAAGACATGAAAATTATTCCTCTCGTTATACAGGTGGGCGCCTATTTAGACTAAGACTGAAAAGTTATTCCTCTCGTTATACAGGTGGGAGCCTATTTAGACTAAGACTGAAAAGTTATTCCTCTCGTTATACAGGTGGGCGCCTATCTAAACTAAGACATGTTTGAATTTGTTTCCTCGTTCTTCCGAGAAAACTTTGACAACGGCAGAAAATTTTCTGCCCCCAGTTTTGGTGACTTTTCTGGCATTGCGTCCTGTTGCCATCATCAACCTTTATTTCCCTGCAGCAGACAAAAGGATTTAGTTAGTTTTAATCATGGTGGGCAGCGGTGTCCTTCCCGCTGGGGGATTGATTTTTCCTTTTCTTTTCCTTGCTCTGTGCCTCAACAACTGGTTGGCGGATGATGTTGCTTGCTGGGGGTGCCCTGCCTGCTGGGGGTGGTTTTCCATTTATCCCCTTTTCTGCTTTCTCTTTTTAGGACATGTTGTGGGAATTTGCTTTAATCCCGAAACCACTCCCTTCAGGAGTTTACTTCCTCCCAGAACTGCAAGGCATAGAATTGCATCGCCTGGGGATATCTTGCACCGGATTGATTTCCCTTTGTTGTGGCATCTGACCACTTCGGATTTGGGTCCGGGATTTATCGACATTCTGCGGGGAAGCCTTCTCGGAACTCGGTCCACAAATCCTTCACCCGTCATCTTCCGCTATCTTTAAATCACCCTTCTTTCTACACAATTCGTCCTTTGGTTTTGCAACCGATGCCTTTTGTCTTATTGCCTCGGCTCTTGGCCTACCCTTTTCGTATTTTGCTTTTGTACCCTTTCGGCCTCTGGTAGTAAACTTTGAAAAATCTTTTTCAAAACGAATTCTTAGAAAGAAAAATGAAAAAGATAGAAAAGGAGGAAAATCTTTCTGAACCAATACTTGGTGAAAAAGGGAAAAGAGAAGAACTTATCTGGATGACATGACTGGTCCTTGTGATCATGACGTGCACCATAGATTCCCGACCCAGTCTATATGTATCAATCAATTTGCCTGATGACCTTACTTGCTGGGGATAAACGGGCGTCCATTTCTTTGTGAACGTGGATCCTTTTGTTGATCTGTCTTGTCGCCACATAGTGCCTTTCGAGGGTTTTCCACTAATGAGACTCTCTCTTTTCTCTCAGCTCCCGGCGCCTTTTGGTGCCTATGAAGGTTTTCACCGATAAGACTCTCTCGTTTTATATCTCTCATCTTTCGTCGCCTTGTGGTGCCTGCGAAGGTTTTCACCGCCAAGACTCTCTCATTTTATTTTTTCAACGGAGGATTGGAGTGCTGTCGATATGACCCTCTCTTCTGGAGACTCCTTTGGAATATCAATTCATTTCCAGTTTTATGCTCCTCTTCTTTGCCGGGGATCAGTGTATTATTCTCGACTTTATTTGCCTGACTTGGCACCTCTTGGATATTGATCGGGAGGTCTTTTGGGACGTCGATGTTGGTTTTGGTGTGGGGCTAAAAGAAAGGCTATCAAAAAATGAAATAACTTTGATGAGTGATCCGCTACAACTTTTGGAATCAAACCTTTGTTGGCTCTTTAAAACATAACCTCTGCCCCAGTTTTCTTGCTTGGGGGATTTTATTTTTTTACACTATGTTGAGCTACGTGCGTTACGCACACTGTGCCTATTATGCATACTTATGGACATTATGCACACTATGACCGAGCCGTGAGGCGCCTACGTATCCTCTTTGAAGAATCAGGTCAAACGTAGTTCCCACGGTTTTATTTTTCTTGTGATTTTTATCTCCCTTTTTTTCTCCTTTTTTTTCTTTTAAAAATTTTCTTTTCTTTTCTTTCTCTTTTTCATATCCTTTCCATAAGTGATTCCAAAAGAGGGGTATGAAAGAATAACTTAAGGCTCAAAAGGGGGAAACAAGGGTTAACAGTGTTTGGATAAAAGAAAGAATTGCCTCTGTCATTTCATTATCCAATAAGTACCAAGTACAAGCAAACGACCCGATAATTGCCGTAATCAAAGAAATTACACATAATATCTTTTGACTGCATCCGAATTGATAGCCATGTCAACACATCTCCCCTCGATATCCGTCATACACAAAGCACCGTTGGACAACACTCTGGTCACGATATAAGGCCCTTGCCAATTTGGGGCGAACTTGCCTTTTGCTTCGACCTGATGCAGGAGGATCCTCTTTAATACCTGCTGCCCTACTTCAAACTTCCTGGGGCGTACCTTCTTATTATATGTTCTTGCCATTCTCTTCTAATACAGCTGACCATGGCACACTGCTGCCAATCTTTTCTCGTCTATCAAGCTCAACTGTTCCAATCGAGCTTTGACCCATTCATTATCATCAATCTCGGCTTCAACGACAATCCGGAGGGATGGAATTTTGACCTCCGCCGGTATTACGGCCTCAGTTCCGTACACCAACAAATAAGGAGTGACACCTATGGATGTCCGGACGGTAGTGCGATAACCCAACAGAGCAAAGGGTAATCTCTCGTGCCATTGTCTAGATCCTTCCACCATTTTTCGCAGTATCTTCTTGATGTTTTTATTGGCTGCTTCGACCGCTCCATTCGCCTTGGGGTGATATGGGGTGGAATTACGGTGTGTAATATTGAATTGCTGGCATGCCTCTCTCATCAAACTGCTATTAAGATTTGCACCGTTGTCCGTAATGATCACTTTTGGGATCCCAAATCTGCAGATGATATGGGAGTGAACAAAATCCACCACTGCCTTTTTAGTTACCGACTTGAAGGTTTTAGCCTCAACCCATTTGGTGAAGTAGTCAATACCAGAATGAACCTATGACCGTTGGATGCTGCCGGCTCGATGGGTCCAATGACATCCATGCCCCATGCCACAAACGGCCAGGGTGCTGACATCGTATGTAACTCTGTTGGCGGAGAATGAATCAGATCTCCATGTCTCTGACACTTATGGCATTTCCTCACGAAAGTGATACAGTCATGCTCCATGGTAAGCCAATAATACCCTGCTCAAAGGATCTTCCTTGCCAATATATATCCGCTCATATGTGGCCCACAAACTCCAGCATGTACCTCTGCCATAACCGTCACGGCTTGACCGGCATCTATACATCTTAGCAATCCCAAATCCGGGGTTCTTTTATACAACACTCCTCCGCTGAGGAAGAAACCATTTGACAGACGCCGAAGGGCTCTTTTTTGGTCTCCAGTGGCCTGTTCCGGATATATCCCCATTTTGAGGTACTCCTTGATATCATGAAACCAGGGCTCGCCATCCGCTTCCTCTTCCACCGTGTTGCAATAAGCGTGCTGATCACGAACCTGGATATGCAGAGGATCAACATACATTTTGTCAGGGTGGTGCAACATTGATGCTAAGGTGGCCAATGCATCCGCAACCTCGTTATGAACTCTCGGGATATGTTTGAACTTCACCGATCGAAATCGCTTGCTCAGATCGTGCAAGCATTGTCGATACGGTATGAGTTTCAATTCCCGTGTTTCCCATTCACCCTGAATCTGATGTACCAAGAGGTTCGAGTCTCCCAAGACCAAAACGTCTTGGACATCCATGTCCGCAGCCAATCGCAGACCCAAAATGCAAGCTTCGTACTCGGCCATATTATTGGTGCAATAGAAGCATAGTTGAGCCGTAACAGGATAATGGCGTCCTGTTTCAGAAATGAGTACCGCTCCTATTCCAACCCCTTTCGCGTTCGCAGCTCCATCGAAGAAAAGCTTCCAACCCGGTTCCTCGGGTAACTCCAGCTCATTTGTATGCATTACCTCTTCGTCGGGAAAATACGTTCTTAAAGGCTCGTATTTTTCATCAACGAGATTCTCTACCAAATGGTCGGCCAGCGCCTGGGCTTTCATGGCTGTCCTCGTCACAAAGACGATATCAAACTCTGTGAGCAGAATTTGCCATTTTGCCAACCTTCCTGTGGGCATAGGTTTCTGAAAGATATACTTCAATGGGTCCAAACAGGATATGAGATAAGTAGTATACGAGGACAGGTAGTGCTTTAACTTCTGAGCTACCCAAGTTAGGGCGTAACATGTTTTCTCGAGTTGAGTGTACTTGACCTCATATACTGTGAATTTCTTGCTAAGATAATAAATGGCCTGCTCCTTCCTTCTTGTGTCATCATGTTGCCCAGTACACAACTAAACGAATTTTCCAGGACCGTCAGATAAAGAATTAAGGGCTTCCCTGGCTTAGGTGGGACTAACACGGGTGGATTAGACAGATACCCTTTGATTTGGTCGAAAGCCTCTTGACACTCTGCCGTCCAACTTACCGCAGCATCCTTTTTCAGCAGCCGAAATATGGGCTCACAAGTTGCTGTGAGTTGAGCGATGAACCTGCTGATGTAATTGAGTCTACCCAGCAAACTCATTACCTCTGTTTTGTTCTTTGGCGGTGGCAAATCTCGGATGGATTCGATCTTGGATGGGTCTATCTCAATCCCCCGTCGACTGACGATGAATCCTAACAGCTTTCCTGATGGGACCCCGAATGCGCATTTGGCCGGGTTGAGCTTGATATCATACCTTCGGAGTCTTTGGAAAAATCTCCTTAGGTCTGCTACATGGTCTTCTTGACGCCAAGATTTTATGATCACATCATCTACGTACACCTCAATTTCTTTGTGTATCATATCGTGAAACACAGTAGTCATTGCTCGCATGTACGTTGCCCCGACGTTCTTCAATCCGAACGGCATTACCCGATAGCAGTAAGTTCCCCATGGCATAATAAAAGCTGTCTTTTCCGCACCTTCCTCGTCCATTAGGATCTGATGATAACCCGCATAACAATCCACAAAGGATCCGATCTCGCGCCCAGCGCAATTATCGATCAGGATATGGATGTTGGGCAATGGAAAATTGTCCTTGGGACTTGCTTTGTTGAGGTTGTGGTAGTCGACGCACACCATGATTTTTCCATCCTTCTTTGGAACTGGTACCACATTGGCCAACCACTCGGGATATCGAGTGACCCGAATGACCTTCGCCTGCAGCTGCTTAATCACCTCTTCTTTGATCTTTACACTCATTTCCGTTTTGAATTTCCTTAGCTTTTGCTTGACCGGAGGGTATGCCGGATCAGTGGGTAATTTGTGAACCACTAAATTGGTGCTTAATCCCGGCATATCATCATATGACCATGCAAAAACATCTTTGAATTCCACGAGGGTTTTGATCAATTCTTCCCTGACATTCGGCTCAATATGGATGCTGATTTTGGTTTCTCAGACATTATCAGCGTCTCCTAGATTCACAGCCTCTGTGTCATTTAGGTTAGGTTTGGGTTTTTCTTCAAATTGGCACAATTCTCGGTTTATCTCTTCGAAGGCTTCATCTTCGTCATATTCAGAGTCATCGTCACAAACGACCTCTTGTATCATTAAGTCGGATTCAGATTGATTTATTAGACTAGGTCGAAGATCCGCTGTTCATGGCATGTCATTAGAACCAGTAAAAAGAGAACTGTTCAGAAAGAAAAAGAACAAAACAAAAATAAAAATGAGACAAAAGAAGAGAACTTTATTAAACTTGCGGGATAAAAGGGTTCACACTTTTACAAAACAAAAGTAAAATTTGGATTACACCCTGGAATAATCCGAACAAAACAAAACAAACAAAAACATAAATCAAAGCCTACTACCAAGACTCCCCTTGGACAGGAAGAGGAGTAACTGTCCAATTGTTGGTTTTGGCCTCAGGCCCCACAAACTGTATCTCTGCTCTGTTGGAACCTTCTCCAGCTTCTACCATACTGACATCAGCGAATAGCCTCTCGAAACTCTGATTCAGGTCCCCATCCATACCAATCAATGGTCCTAGAATCTTTGGGACTGGCGGCCCCTTGGCACTTGCTCTGATAAAAGACCTTGAGAGACGTGGCACCGGCTTAGGCAGAAACCAAACCCTCTTCTTCATTTTTCGCGCTTGCTTCCTATCTGCCGTGCTTGGTTTGAACCCCAAACCGAAGTTTTCCAGGTTCTTGGGCAGGGAGACAGGTTGGACAATCCCCTGAAGCTCAACCCCCAAGCCTTTTCCCGGCACAAACCCATTGCCCAGCATCTCCGAGACCATCATGATTGTTGCGGAAGCTACCCTAGGGTACTGAAGGATCTTACCCTCAGAAATCTTATTTGCCGACATTGTATCGAAAATCTGGTAGACCCAAGGACCTTTGTCATCCTCGGTCTCTATGAAAGGCACAATGGCGCCACCCATGGTGCATGCCGTGTCCTCGCCGTGCAGTACGACCTCTTGTCTATCCCACTCGAACTTGACCATCTGATGTAGGGTGGAAGGCATTGCTTTGGCTGCATGAATCCACGGTCGTCCTAACAGAAGGTTATAAGATACTGTGGCATCCAACACCTGGAACTCCATGGTGAACAGGACTGGACCGATGGTCAATTCAAGCACAACATCCCCCATAGTGGCTGTTCCGTTTCTGTCAAACCCTCGGACGCAGATGCTATTCTTGTGGATTCTTCTGTGGTCAATCTTTAACTGGTTTAGGGTGGATAATGGACAAATATTGGCGCTTGAACCGTTATCCACCAATACCCGAGTAACTACCGAGTTTTCACATTTGACAGTTAGGTAGAGAGCTTTATTATGCTCCGTACCTTCCACCGGCAGATCATCATCTGAGAATGTTACCCTGTTCACCTCGAAAATCTTGTTGGCAATGGTTTCCAGGTGGTTTACAGAAATCTCGTTGGTCACATGAGCTTCGTTCAATATCTTCATCAGGGCCCAGCGATGTTCCTCAGAATGGATCAGTAATGACAGCAGCGAGACCTGGGCTGGTGTTTTCCTTAGCTGTTCGACCACGGAGTAGTCCTGCACTTTCATCTTCCTCAAGAACTCCTCAGCCTCTTCTTCGGACACAGGTTTCTTGGTTGTAGCGGGGTTGGTTCTTCTCAGCTCCACCGGAGCAAAACACCGACATGATCGAGTCAGCCCTTGCGCTTCACAACTAACTTCCTCCACTTGTTTTCCTTTGTACATCACCACTGCCTTCTCGTATTTCCAAGGCACAGCCTTGCTATCAATCATCGGCAGCTGGACTACAGGCTTTATAGTGACCCGTTCCCTGTTCACCCCTTTCAACACAACTGCAGGCGTGGGTGGAGTCCCTGATATTACCAACTTGTTTGGCTCGAGTTTGCTTGTTATGGCGGACGGGCTCTTTCCCAATATCACTACTGGCTTGACGCATTCTCCCTGCGACTGTACCCCCGTCCCTCCATTGGTCGATCCTTCTTTCGGAGCAGCCTGGATCATCATCACTGTCTGTGAGGGCCGTCTCAACTCTCTTCCCTCATACACCAACTCGATCATGTGAGTCTCGTGGTGCGCTGGGAGTGGGTTCTGATTGATGTTAGGTGCCTCCGGCGTTTGGACCTCGATCTTGTTAGCATCAATGAGGTCTTGTATCGCCTGCTTCAGTCTCCAACATTTTTCAGTTTCATGTCCCAACATTCCTGAGCAGTACTCACAGCTTATTGACCTGTTCACTTTTTGGGATGGGGGGTTTTGCTCTCTAGGTTCGACAGGACTCACCAAACCCAACCGTCTCAATTTGTGGAATACGGAGGTATAGGACTCTCCCAGCTCAGTAAAGGCTCTATGTTTTTGTATCCTATCATTCTTAGCAGCTTGACTCCCTCGAAAACCCGTCCCTAGAGGGCTCCTGTATGCTCTTGGTGGAGGGTAGGTATTTTGTGGTGGTGGGTAGGTATTATATGGAGCTGGGTATGTATTGTGGGGAGCTGGCGCGCGCCATTGTGGATGAACCGGAGGTTGGGTGTATGTCTGGGCTTGATGGACGGTAAAATGCGGTTCTTGGGGTGGATAGTAGTGATGTGGTGGGCTGTATGGGTAGTTTGGCCTGTGAGGTCTGGGTTGGTTGTAGTGTGGCTTGCCAGACCCGGACCAACTGCCTGCCTCGATCGTGGCAATTTCTTCTTTCTTTCTTCTCAGCGCACCTCCCGTGCCGTTCTGAATAGCCTGGGTCGTTGCCTTGAGTGCTGAGTAATTCAGGATTTTGTCAGACCTCAGACCCTCTTCAATCATGACCCCTATTTTCACCACCTCGTTGAAGGATTTTCCAACCGTCGTCACCAAGTGACCAAAGTAGGTTGGATCCAATGTTTGTAAGAAATAGTCCACCATCTCTCCCTCTCTCATGGGAGGATCGACTCTGGCCGCTTGCTCTCTCCAGCGGAACCCGAACTCGCGAAAACTTTCCCCGGGCTTCTTCCCGATCCTCAACAACGTGAGACGGTCAGGGACTATCTCGAGATTGTATTGGAAATGACCTGCGAAAGCCTGCGCCAGATCATCCCAAGTGTACCATCTGCTGGAATCCTGCCTGGTATACCATTCTAGTGCCGATCCGCTCAGACTTTGGCCGAAATAAGCTATCAGCAGCTCGTCTTTGCCGCCTGCCCCTCTCATTTTGCTGCAGAAACCCCGTAAATGTGCCATGGGGTCACCGTGCCCTTCATATAAATCAAACTTAGGCATCTTGAACCCAGCCGGGAGTTGGACGTCCGGGAAAGGGCATAGATCTTTGTAGGCCACGCTGACCTGGTTACCTAATCCGTACAAGTTCCTGAAGGACTGCTCCAGGCTTTTGAACTTCCTTAATACCTCATCTTGTTCAAGGGCTTTAACCGGCTTTTCAATCTCTGCCGGTACCTCCAAGTGCGGATTGTAGGCATGTGGTTCGGGGGCATGAAATGTAGGCTCAGGGGGATAGTATTGCGCATCGTGAGCCTAAAACAATGGCTTGCTGGTCGTTCTTTGCAGGGTGGCCGATGTGGGTCCCATAAAAGTGGGAACATTTGGTGTTGGGAGAGGTTGATGGGGTGGTGGAGCTTTTGAATCATGTGGGCTTCTTTCCTGATGATAACGGGGATTCGGGAGGCTTGTTGAAGGGCCGGAGTGAGGGTATTCCGGCATGTGCCCCAGTGGCTCAGGGCTCTTTTGTGCTTTGGCTAGAGCTAGCTACATTGCATTCATCTCTAGTCCCATCCTTTCAATCTTTTCCATCGCTTCTTTTAACAACTTGCTCATCGGCCTTTCTTCCTCATTACTATTCTCTGAAGTAGTCATGCTTGTTGCTACCGGTCCTTTGGATCTGGTTTGGTAAGAGTGTGTTGCCAGAACTCTTTAACAACTAACTGTCTGGATTCAAACAACAACAAACTTTGTTAGCGTTAGAGATTAACAGATTTGATAACAACACATTGAGGATGCAATGCTCCTAGGCAGTTAACCGTTTCTAACATGCTATGCTTCAAATAATATGCGTCATCCCAGCTTGCTCATTTGTCCTTTTTAAAGCACTTTGGAAACCCTATATTTTATTTTATTTTCTTTTTTCTAAAGCACCTTGAGGATGGGCGTTTTTTCTTTCTTTATTAAAGGCGGTCGAATCTTATGGGGATTGCATACGTATCACGTCCCCGTGCGAATCAGACCGGGCGTAGTTCTGCCATAAAGTAAAGAAACACAAAATTCTTTTGGAATCATTAAATTCATTCTCAAAATTTTGCTATTACAAATTACTTCAAACAAGGAACAACAATAGTACAGACTCCACAGTCCTTAACCCGATTTGACTAAAAGAAAAGAAAACAACATATGGGAAAGCAACAAAGCCAAATAAACAGGACTCGACCAAAGATTAATTTTCCAACTTAGGGGCCCGCGAGGCATCATTCGGCCTTTCCGCGGCCCTTGGTGTGAGGTCCCTCTGCAAGCTCTTTAACTCGTTCATAATCCGGTGGACGCAGCCCATGATGGAAACAAAGAGGGCCTTCCGAGGTATTTGCTCACATGCTAGGCATTTCATGTAGATGTAATGCCCAATTTCGTCAATCCTTCCTCGAATGTTGTCCCTTTCAATGAACAATTGCCTGATTTGTCGGTTCTTCAATCCCAGTGCCTGAGCATTGTCAGCAAGTCGATCCTGGAACAACTCCATTTGTCTTTCCATGTAGGCCATTGCATCGTAACAATGTCTTCTGTCGGCCTGGGCATCTCGTGCTTGTTTGATGATCCGATCATGTAGAGTGGAGTTCGTTTCCCTTAATATCCCAATGCTCATTTCATAATCCCTTATGACCTGTTGAAGACGCTGCCTCCGGGCCATTGTGCATTTTGCCCATCTGACCTTCATCCTGGCTACGCGAGCTTCTGATTGTTCTAATTCTTCTTGGCTTTGGACGACCTGATTTTTCAAACTTGCTATCAACCTTTCGTCGGAGCGACGTCTCTGTCGGTCAATGTTACTTTTGCTAGCTTGGCGTAGGCGGGCCTTTAGTGTCTGGTTCTCTTGGGCTAGCTTGTTCTTTTCGCCCTGCTCCGAGGCGACTTGCACGTTGTTCTCAAATATAAGCCTCTCGACTCGTTGCTTTAGCTTCCCGATTTCAGCCCGATAGCCTTCTTCCCTTTTTAACCAGCCCCACTCTGCCTGTGAAGATTCCTCAAAGCCTTGGATGTGAGATCTCTTAGTTGGTCTCTGATGTTCAAGCTCTCTTCTGTACCACGGGAGGTATTTCGGCGACATTTCGCCCTTGGCCCGATCTCGTACACAAGTATCCAACTTCAGGGTTTGACATTCATTCCAGATCCTCCGAACGAATGCTTCAGGGAACTGCCCACCAGGTCCGATTTCGATCACCTGGCTACTGAGATCTTCTTCCTTCGGGATTATTTAGTATCGTCCCAACTGTCTCAACACTCTGCATGGTGCGTAGGGCTGGATACTTTGGAGACCCATCAACAACAAATAAGATTCGGTGGCTGACATGTGTATGACCTCGTCTAGGGGTAGCCACTCGAATGCCCACTCTATCTGGTTTGCTGAAACAGAGCGTAGTAGCGTGACCCATTCGGCGACTCCTTCTGGCAAGCTGATCCCATCGATCATAGTGGGGAACTCTTCTATACAAGTCTTTTGTGACGACCCATATTTCAGAATTTGAGGGCGATGACATAGATGATCTATCATCCACATTTGCAGTAGTATATTGCATCCCTCAAAGAAGCTTCCTCCGGTCTTGCAGATGGTGAGTGCGCGGAAAATTTCCGCAATTATCATTGGCGCCAGAGTGCTATTTTCTTGTCTGATCAAAGTATTGACGACCCCAGCGATTTGTATGTTAATTTCCATCTCTTTTAGGGAACACCAGAAGACCCAGAAAGGCTATCATAAAAGCAATACATCTATGCCTCTCCCATTCCAATCGGCTCTCCCCACTGCAGATCTTACTCTCGGGATTGTTGAACCCCCCCAGATGGCCATATCTATCGTACAGAAATGCCAAACTACAAAACCCTTTTGATAACTCTGGGTTATGTACCGTTCTGCGGATCTTTACGATGTCCAGGAACTTGTGTATGGTTACGGCCCTTGGTGCAATGAGATACTGCTCTTTCATAGGGATGTTAGGACATCCAATGTACCCTGCCAACTCCTCCAGTGTCGGGGTGAGTTCGAAATCTGAGAAGTGAAATACGTTATGGGCCGAGTCCCAAATGAAATTAGAGCCCTGATAACGTCCCCTCGCGGATCGATGTCCAGCAATCCAACCAAATTTCCCAAGTATTTTTTGACCGTATCTTGCCCTGATCCTCCCAAGTCGTTCCACCACATGCGTAAGCCCAGAGGAACTTTGTTTATAATGGCCTCAGATGAACTCCTACTTGTGCTCATTCTGCACAGTTATTAAGGTGATTTTAGACAAGAAAGAAAAGATTTTTATTTTGACTCCAAACATTTTTTTTGAAAGAAATAATATATGGGTACATATATATATATATATATATATATATATATATATATATATATATATATATATATATATATATATATATATATATATATATATATATATATAATTATTGGTAAGACAAAAATCGGGGAGTTGGACCCGATAAGGGTTGCCTACGTATCCCACATCCGGTAGGAATCAAACCGACGTAGTTCGGGTAAGAAATTTATCTAAATCACGGGTTTTCTCAAAAATGAAAAATATTTGGACATTGTTTTTTTTTTGAAAATTCCTTTTTTTTTTCATTCATTTTTTTTAATTTGTTTTCAAAATTCCTGTTATCACCCGCCGGTCAACATGCGAATCCGAAGCAAATTAAATGCGATAATAGAGAAAATGCCACATGATGGTCTCCCTTTTGTTTCAGGTTGCTTTTCCTAGACGGGCCCAACCCCTGTGTTGAGCCCCCTAAGTCAAATGCAACGTGATGCAAATAAGCGCTTTCCTACTAGGGATCCGGCCTGAAGTTATGTTTTACTAAGCTTCAAACTGGGCTTTGTTCTAGACCTGGCTTACACGAGCGGACAACTCGAGTCGAAGAGGGGGCTACGTACCGGGGACCCGCGGGGTCGTCCGGCTTTGCAACTTATCCGAGCCTCTTTCTACTTGGGTATGACATTAACAAAATAGGGAGTCTCGACCAGCGAGCTTCTCCCCGGAGGTAAGAATAGAAGGGTTTCGGCACAGTTTATATGTACAGTTCAAATACTATCAAAGCAGTAAAAGCAACATTTAGCACATTAGGCTCAAACATGTAAAAATAAGATAAAACCAAATATAACAATTTATCTAAGCTCGAATTTCTAACCCTGAACCAGTGGTTCTGGGTTATTAGGTCCCCAGCAGAGTCGCCAGAGCTGTCACACCTCCTTTTTCCGCCCCCGCGAGGGTACAAGGGAGTTTTTTCCAATTAAAGGACAATCGAAACAGGATTGGTTTATTTATTTTAGAGTCGCCACTTGGGATATTTAGGGTGTCCCAAGTTACCAATTTTAATCCCGAATTGAGGAAAAGAATGACTCCATATTACAGTCTGCGTACCAGAAATCCGGGTAAGGAATTCTGTTAACCCGGGAGAAGGTGTTAGGCATTCCCGAGTTCCGTGGTTCTAGCACGGTCGCTCAACTGTTATATTCGGCTTGATTATCTGATTTTATACAAATATGAACTTATGTGCAAATTTTAATTTTTTACTGCTTTCATTATTATATTTTACGAGAATTGCAACGTCGTGAAAACATATCTCGAACCACGTTACATCAATGCACCCGTGGTTGTTTGACATATCTCGACTCGGTTGAGATTTGGATTTAGGTCACATAAATGTGCACCCGAGTTAAGGAAAATAAATTATTAAAGGCGTGCCTAACGCAACTAGCGTATTGTTATTTTGGGGAAGGCCGTAAAATTCGCTAAACGGCGTGTTCCGAATTCTAAGTGTTTTAATATATATATATTTAGAGGGCCCCGCAGCTTGTGCATTTTTTGTTTGTCGAGACTCGTCTCATTCGTTATTTTAAAAAGAAATTTGCAACGTCATGGAAATGCATCTCGAACCACCTCACAATCAATGTACCCGTGATTAGAGACACATTTCGACTCCGCTGAGATTTGGATTTGGGTCACATAAATGTGCACCCGAGTTTAAGAAAGTAAGGTTTATTAAGGCGTGTCCTAAAATGACTAGCGTATCATTATTTTGGGAAGGCCGTGGAATTTTGGTAGACGGTCCATCCCGAAATCTAAGCAAATTTTAAAACAAATATTTACTAAGGGCCTCGCGATTTTTGTATTTTTTTTTCGGCGAGGCTCATCTCATTTTTATTTTTAAGGATAAACCTACAACAACTACATTTTCTATTGAGTCCGTCTCTAAAATAAAAGAAAAACTCTTAATTAATTACATGCTGAAAAAAACGTAACTTATTAGTTATTAGTTTGCGACTAATGCGAAATGAAAATTGCGATCGAGTTTGTACAAAGAAAACGGTTTGCATTCTATATTCTATTATTCAACAAAAACTGAAACACGGGGTTGACGCACAATAATATCGAAGCAGATTATTTTTAGATGAAGAAACTAGATATATGCAACCTTGTTTATTGACGGGCATGCACATGAGGTTCAGTTAGTGATTCCTTACATACTTGACGTTAAAAAAGATCGAAACAATTGAAACCGAACCGATCTAACTCAGCGTGATATTGCTGTATGTATGACTACACGATTTTTCCCTTTTTCCTATACCCAGATTGCCTAGCATGCCTTCGAAATATATGTCATATACTGATGAGTTAAGGCGAAGCACATGTGACTACTGCATTCATTTCAACAGACCCTATATAAAACCATTGTTGGCCCAACATCATTACTATCCAGCTGGCCTCTTTCTGACTAACATACCACGATAGATTACCATACCAAACTCCTTATGGACTAAAACTATTGCATTGCATAGCTTGAAAACCAAACCTTTCGTGTTAAGCACACAAATATTCTACACTACAAACAGCAGGACAATGGTAGCATATTACGTACTAGCGATACACAAAATGGCTCAAGTACAATCAATAAAAAAAAGGAATTTCAGTTTATAGCTTCAGCTTCTGCAAGTGTGTACTCATGCTTCAAATGTCAACTTCAAACATGGAATTACATCGATTAAGTATGTGTACCTGGATTCAGATAACCAAACAAAAGAAAAGGAAGGGTGTCAGCAACAAGCAACCAAGTAGCAGTCACAGCAGTAACAGACAGCAACAGCAGTTCCACAACAATTATGAAGCCCACAAGTGATTACACACCAAGCAAACAATCCCCGAAACAGAATAGTAAAACAGCCGAGAAAATCAGAATGTTCAATGCAATAGCAACAACAATCCAATGATCACAAACAACTCGGCAAATAACCAACAACAATTGGCAAAGACAGCTCGACCAACTTAAACTCTTATGCAGTTTTCAGACAGTGTTTGGTTACAGTATTCTGGAATTTTCTTTATGTTTCTTTCTTTCAGTTTTTCCAACTTAAAACCTCTCTGAAGACTAAAAAATGTCCAGCCCTTTCTTAGCTAAAATAGCTCTATTTATAACCTAAAAGAGAACCCCCTCAGGTCTGCCTAGAATTTCCAGCCTAAGGTCTGCCCATCCCCTTCATTCCCCATGCCTAAGCATCTTCTTGATGCAAGTCATTTGGTTCCCCACGCCTGGCCTATTGCTCTATTCAAGAGTCATGGGTTTAGTTAAGTATTCATTTAATTCCCATACTCTTATATTTTGTTCTCCATTGTCATTAGGCTAATAGTATTTTAATTACCACTTGACATGTTCCATTAATCCTGAATATTTAATCAGTTTTTGCCCAACCAAGATTACCCAAAAGGCCCTTGATCATTACTACCTTGCCCCACCCTTTCATTCTATTGTATCTGCCGGTTGTTACCCATTTGAGAACTAGTTCGAACCCCTCCCACAGCTAACAAACAGACCTATAATCAGTCAATCACAACCCTTCAACTAAATCAGCCAGTAAGAGTTAGGTTGTTCACCATTTTAATACTGTGAAACAAACGACAACATGTGTCGAGTCGACTTTGCGAGTTATAATGTATACTAATTAGTCGCTAATCAACTAAACTCAAAAAAGAACAAACTGAGTGATTCAGGCATTTTTCGGATAATAATGGAACTTTACGACACTTAATTATGTGACGATGTTACTCAGGTAGACTATACGAACTATTATACGTAACAATTAATTGACTAACAACATTGAATAAACAGGGCACCAATTTTATTTCAAAACTCGGGTCGTTTAACATGGAATTCACAAAACTTAACTAGTCGACAACGTCAATCGAAGCGAATAGACATCTTATAACACACAATTAACACTTAAGAAAAGAAATCGACCAAATGAGAGGGTCTTGAAGATGGACAGAAAAATATTCAAAAATCTAGAACAAATCCATGAACATATGCATAACACCTAGACAAAAGGAAGGAAAAGACGATTACATCGGAAAATTTACCTCAAAACGAAACAGGTCTGGTTTTTAGGGTTCTTGAACTTAGATTTGGGATTTGAAAAGTTCTGCTTGTATTTGACCGGAACCAAAGTTGATTAGGGCCTGAGGGATGTTAGGGGAGTGACTAGGGTGAATTTGGGACTCATCCGGTGACTTAAGGTTTTGGCTCGAATCTCTGATCGAAGATTCGAGCACCCTGGAGGTGATTCGAAGTTAATTGGTTAGGGATTTGTGTTCAGGGTGGCTCGTAGGTCCCGTGGTGTAACTATGGTAGCCACCGGCATCCTAGCCTCCGGATTTATGTTGAAAGGGGCACCAGGGCGGCTGCTAGGGTTTCGGGGGTTTGGGGTCCTTTCTGAGAGAGACGAAGGAACGGGGTGAGACTTGGGTAGGTGGGGCGGGGTAAAAGGGTTAGGTTTATATATGCATTGATGGTTTAGATCCTGGCCGTTGGATCAAGTGAGATCTATGGCCAGGATCTATTCACTTGGGAAGAACGACGTCGTTTAGGTGTGTGGTGGGTGCGACCGGGTGGGGGACTGGATCGGGTCAAATTTTGACGGGTCTAGGGGAAGGCCTGGATCCGTTGGATCAAGGGGGTTGGACGGCTCAGATTAACTTGCCTAAAACGGCGTCGTTGAGGGTAAATGAGCAGCCTGATCAAGACCGTTCGTTTGAATCAGATCAACAGCTCCAACAGGGACGCTGATACGACGTCGTTTGGGTCCATGCTTGGGCAGGCCTGGCTTGAACTGGATCTGTGTGCTGGTTTTGGGCCTCACTTTGGGGCCCAATCTGATTTTCCCACAACCTTTTCCCCTCTTTGATTAACAAAATTTAAACTAAAACTCCTAAATAAATTGCAAAAATTAAAAATAAAACACATATATTGGATAACACCTACAATAATTAATACACAATTTTAAATTAAATACAAATCACTCAATGACAAGACATATATTTTTGATTTTCTTTTCTTTTTGGAGTAACTTTCGTGAAGCAAAAATCACGTGCTTACAACGATCCAAGAGTTTCTTTATGTGAAAGTGTAATAGAGAGGTCAGCCGATTGAGGAGGCTACGTGGGAGTCCGAGTCCAATATGCGAAGTATATATCCACACCGCTTTACCCGTCCAAATACTTTTCTATGTCCATTCGAGGATGAATGTTTCTTTTAGAGGTAGAGAATGTAATGATGATCTGATAGGTCATTTTGAATACTAGCCCTTATTTTCGTGTTTCGAACCTCTCTTAGCTTCATTTGATAATATATAACTTGCGTGCATGGTCCATATTATTTTTTCGAAAAGTTTTTATGTGAATTTTTAATGAAAATGTGATTTTAGCGAGTTGACCACGATTAACATTCTTGGTAAACGACCTCGGATTGGTGTTTTGACGGTTCTGGTAAGTTTGTACAATATTTTTGTACTTGTGCCCATGTTTGGTTGGGGTCCGGGGTGATCCGAGCGCGTTTTGGTGCATTATGTAGAAGATTGTAAAATGAGATTTCAAGTTGAAATCCTTGAGTTTTAACATTCGATTCTTGTTATTTGATGTTATTTTGATGATTTAAGGTAGGATAGCGAGCAAGTTCGTATGATGCTGTTACACTTATGTGCATATTCGATTTGGATCCAAAGGGGTTCGGGTGAGTTTCAGACCATTTCTGGACTTGTTGAATTGCTAGTTTTTCTTCTGGTGCAAAGTGCTTCGCGAATCGCAAAAAGGAAGAATTTGGGCTAGGGCTGGTACACTATGCTAACGCAAGCTTTTCCCTGCGAATGCGGGGGGGGGGGGGAGGGATTGCCCTTCATGAACGCGTAGCTTTGGTTGGCTGGGGAGAAGGCAGGGGAATCCTTCATTGTGAATGCAATCAGCAGGTCGCGAATGCGGAGGCTTGGTTGGGGATGCCTTTGCGAACGCGATTGGGACCTCGCGAACGTAAAGGCCAACTGGCTTGTGCACTTTGCGAACGTGGGAGGTGCTTCGCGAATGCAAAGAACACCTGACACATAGTTAAATAAAATATCAAAGTTGAGATTTTGTCATTCTACACCATTTTTGAAAGCTAGATCTCAGACTAGAAAGGATTTTGAAGAGATTTCCATCCCTACTTTATAGATTAGTGCTTTTTAACTAGTTTTGATGTATTTTCATAAACACCCATTAATTTTTAACCTTTAATTTATGAATTTTATGGTAGAAATTAGGAGTTTTAGGTAGAGTGTAGGAATTTACAAAATTGAGATATAGAGCTCAAATTGAGGTCGGATTTCAAAACAAATCACATAACCGAACTCGAGGATGGATGGGTAATCGAGTTTTGGTGCGAATCTCAAATTTTGACCAATCGGGCCTAGGATTGGCTTTTGTCGACGCTTTTTTAATTGAATTAAATATTGAATCTTTTCACTCATGGGTAGTTTCTAAAGCTTATTTTGAATTATTTAAACTATATTTGGCTAGATTTAATTGGTTTGGAGGCTAATTCTAAAGAAAAATCCGTAGTGGATTATTGTGATGACGAGCTCACTTGTTTTAAAATGAAATTTTGCATTCTGAGGCCTTAAAAACCTCTTTTAGCATCACCTCAATTTGCATGCGCAGTCCGGGCCCATAGCCGGAAAGCCTAAATGTAAAAATCTGTGAAAACTGATAAAATGTTGACTATAAACTGAATTAATTTGACTTCGGTCAACGTTTTGGGTAAACGAAACTGGACCTGTGATTTGACGGTCCCGGAGGGTCCGTAGGAAAATATGGGACTTGGGCGTATGCTCGGAATCGAATTCCGAGGTCCCAAGCCCGAGAAATAAATTTTTGAAAGAAATTATTTTCTGAAAAAATATAAAGGTTTTTGAAAGTGAAATGTTATGTGAAACCTGTGGTATCGGGCCCGTATTATGGTTCCGAAGCCCGGTATAGATTGGATATGATTTACATGTGTTGTCGGTAAAGTTTGGTAAGAAACGGAACCCCTTTGGCGTGATTCAGACCTTAAATGCATAATTTGATGTTTAAGAAGTTTTGATAAATTTCATTGATATTGAGGTTTAATTCGATGTTTCTGATGTTATTTTGGCGATATGAGTACACGAATAAGTCCGTGGGATGTTTTTGAGGTTGTGTGTATATTTGGTTTGGAGCCCCGAGGGCTCGGGTGAGTTTCGGGTAGGTTCCGGGGTGTCTTAGGCTTAAACATGGCTATTGGAGGTTCAGAAAAACTGCAGTTCTCTGAACTTGCTAGTGCGGTCCGCACTGGTGGCTGTGCGACTGCAAAGGATCTTGTGCGGTCCGCACAGGTTCACTGGTGACTGTGCGATAGCAGTTGATTTTGTGCGGTCCGCACAGGTTCACTGGTGGCTGTGCGGCCGCAGTTGATTTTGTGCGGTCCGCACAAGGAGTCTGAGAGAGGTATATTAAGACAGGATTTTCAGTTATTTCTCATTTTTCAAAACCCCAAAAACATAAGAGGCGATTTTTCAAACAACCTTTTTTCTCCAAAACATTGGTAAGTGATTTCTAACTCGTTTTCTTCAATCATTAATATCTTTCCACATGATTTCAACTCAAAATCAATGATTTTCATGGGGGAAATTGAGTGTTTTGGGTAGAACCTAGGTTTTTAAAAAATTGGGGATTTGGACCTCGATTTGAGGTCCGATTTCAAAACAAATTATATATTTGAGTTCGTGGGGGAATGGGTAATCGGGTTTTGGTTCGAACCTCGGGTTTTGACCATGTGGGCCCGGGGGCGATTTTTGACTTTTTGGGTAAAACTTTAGAAAACTCATTTTCATGCATTCAAATTGATTCATTTAGCATTTGTTGACGTAATTAAGTAACTTGTGACTAGATGCAAGCGAATTGATGGTGGAATCAAGGGGTAGAGCTATAATTGAATCGTGAATTGTGTTCGTGGCATCGAGGTAAGTGTTTGGTCTAACCTTAGCTTGAGGGATTAGGAGTCGAGTCCTATTTGCTATGTGATAATTGTTGAGTACGACGTATAGACATGGTGACGAGTATCTATACGTTGGTGTCAAGCATGCCCGTGAGTCTTATATTGTGATTTTCATGACTTCGTTGTATTATCCATGCTTTAGAGTTGATTTCTCTTTGTTGTGAGAAGTTTGTGGAAGGAATTGTGACCTTTGCACATCGAGGAGCATTGGCTCAAGTTATATTACAAATTGTGAAGGTATATGAGTTGATTGAACCATTTGGAGCATTGGCTCAAGTGGTAAAGTGAATTGTGAAGTAAAAGTGAATAAGAGAAAGAAGTCACTAAATTGTTCCCTTGCCGGGATATTATTGCTTTATTGGTTATCTCCTTTGCCGGGATGTTGATATTATTGATGTTGCTCCCTTGACGAGACTTAATTGTTAAATTGTTATTCCCTTGTCGGGATTCCTATTATAATCTTATTTATTCCCTTGCCCCATTGTTTGTGATTGTTGTTTGTGTGAGGAAGAGTGTTAAAGCACGAAGGATGATGCCGTATATTGTTTGTTTTGTGAGGAAGAGTGTAAAGCACGAACGGTGATGCCGTGTACGATTGTGAGGAAAGAGAGTAAAGCACGAAAGGTGATGCCGTGCCGCACGATGTACCATTCCTTGCCGATTTTATTAATTATATAGTAAGGAAAGAGAGTAAAAGCATGAAGGGTGATGCCGTGCACACTTTTATTATATATGTGCTTTGGTGAGGACGAGAGTAAAAATACGAAGGGTGATGCCATGCATTTGTGGATTTCTGATTCTTTGTTGATATCCGAGTTATGCTATTCTTTCAATATTTGATGTCTTTCTATTCAAAATTATTATCTCCCCCACAACATGCTTCCCCCTCCCATATTGACTGGTTATTTCTGTATTTCTTTTCCGTTGTATAAAATTGAACTACTCAGGTTTATTTGGTAGTCTGGTCCTAGCCACTACTTTGCCGAGGTTAGGCTAGGCACTTACCAGCACATGGGGTCGGTTGTGCTGATACTACACTCTGCACTATGTGTAGATTCTGGAGCAGCTTTTGGACCATAGTGTGGAGGCTACTTTTAGTCCACGCGGAGATCCAAGATAGACCTGCAGGCGTCCGCAGGTCTTGGCGTCTCCCTCTATCCCTACTTTCCTATTTCATTTTCCTTACCTTCAGAAACAGTGTATTATTATTTCTTCAGACCTTGTATGCAGTAAATCTTAGACCGTCTGTGATACTGTGACACCATGTTTTGGGTGGTTAGGACTTAAGTATCTGTAATAGATGCATATTTCAGACATTTAATTGTTATCTTCCGCTTAGTTATTTAAAGTTCTGCTGTTTTCATGTTACCAACATATATTTGTTAAAAAGAAGTAATTTGATAATGAAGTAAGTAGTTAAAGATTGACTTGCCTAGCTCTCATTAGTAGGCACCATCACAACTCCCGAGAGGTGGGAAATCCGGGTCGTGACAAGTTGGTATCAGAGCCAGGTTACATGGGTCTCATAGTTCACAGACAAGCTTAGTAGAGTCTGAGGGATCGGTACAGAGACGTCTGTATTTATCCCCCAGAGGCTACAGAGTTAGGAAAACTTCACATTTATTCTTTCCTATCGTGCGGTTTGGTTTCTCAATGCTAATTGAATTTCTACTCTATTCCTTCGCAGATGGCGAGAACACGCACTTCCTCATCCACTGACTAGCAGCCCGAGCCCCCATCAATAGCTCCCACGAGGGGCAGAGGGCGAGGCCGTGCTAGAGGCCGAGGTAGGGGCAGAGCTCAGCCCCGAGCAGCAGAACCAGCGGCAGAGCCTCTAGTTGACTTTGATGATGAGGTTCCGGCCCCAGCAGTTCCGGTAGGCCCAGCTCAGGTCCCAGAGGGGTTTATTGCTACCCCATTTCTTCAGGATACTCTGGTCCGTCTGGTGGGCCTCATGGAGAGTGTCACCCGAGCAGGCTTGCTTCCTGTAGCACTAGCCGTCTCTCAGGCTGGAGGAGGAGCCCAGACTCCTGCTACTCGCACTCTAGAGCAGGTAGCTCCCCAGATTCAGACTCCAGCGGTGCTGCCAGTTAGAGCAGTTCAGCAGGGTGTGGTAGCTCAGACCGGTGATGGAGCAATTATGTCTGTCGATGCTTTGTAGAGGCTGAATAGGTTCACTAAGCTCTTCACTACTACTTTTAGCGGTGCATCTACTGAGGATCCCTAGGATTATTTAGACAGCTGCCATGAGGTTCTCAGGAACATGGGGATTGTTGAGACCAATGGGGTCGATTTTGCTACATTTTGCTTGTCTGGATCCGCCAAGACTTGGTGGAGGGATTATTGCTTGGCTAGTCCAGCCGGATCGCCAGCCTTGACTTGGGAGCAGTTTGCACAGCTATTTTTGGAGAAGTTTCTCCCCATTACTCAGAGAGAGGCCTATCAGAGGTAGTTTGAGTGTCTCCAGCAAGGTTCTATGACTATTACCCAGTATGAGACCAGATTCATCGACTTGGCTCGTCATGCTATTGTCATACTTCCTACCGAGAGAGAGCGGGTGGGGAGGTTTATTGATAGACTTATTTAGCTGATTCGTCTTCAGATGGCTAGGGAGGCTAGGAGTGAGATATCTTTCCAGGAGGCAGCCAATGTGGCCCGAAGAGTTGAGATGGTTCTGTCATAGGGAGGTGGTCATGGGTCAAACAAGAGGCCCCGTCATTCAGGCCGATTCAGTGGTACCTCGTTTGGAGGTAGGGATTCATATGGTAGAGGCCATCCTCCTAGGCCTTTCCAGTCAGCACTTCAGGTTTCTCACGGTACTTCAGGTGGCCGTGGTCCTCAGATGCAGTATTCTGATCAGTAGTCCTACAGTGCACCACCAACTCCTATTCAGTGCACCGCCGCTTCAGAGTTTTCGAGGTGGTCATTCAGGTCGTCAGGGCCAGCAGTCTCAGCAGCCGAGGGCTTGTTACACTTGTGGTGATATGGGACACATTTCTAGGTTTTTCCCTCGAGCACTGAGTAGCTCTCACCATCAGGGTTCCTATGCCATGGTTCAGGCACCAAGTGTTCCACAGCCCGCCCAGCCAGCTAGAGGTGGGGGTAGAGGTGCTAGAGGTGGATGTAGAGGTGCTAGAGGTGGATCTCAGACCGCTAGAGGTGGAGGCCAGCCAGCTGCAGGCCATCCTAGAGAGGTAGTCCAGGGTGGCGGGGCCCAACCCCGATGTTATGCTCTTCTAGCTAGGCCCGAGGCTAAGGCTTCAGATGCGGTTATCATAGGTACTGTTCTGGTTTGTGATAGAGATACTTCAGTGTTATTTGATCCAGGGTCTACATACTCGTATGTGTCCTCTTATTTTGCACCGTATTTGGTCATACTTAGTGATTCTTTGAGTGATCCTGTTTATGTGTCTATGCCGGTGGGTGATTCTATTGTGGTATATTGAGTCCATTGTTCATATATAGTTGTGATTGAAGGTCTTGGGACTTGTGTAGATTTGCTTCTTTTGGACATGGGCGATTTTGATGTCATATTAGGGATGGATTGGTTATCACCTTACCACGCTATCTTGGATTGTCATGCTAAGACTGTGACCTTAGCCTTACCGAGTTTACCTCGTTTAGAGTGGAGAGGGACTCCTGGTCATTCTACCCGTAGTGTTATCTCTTATGTGAAGGTTTGGCGTATGGTCGAGAATGGGTATTTGGCCTATTTGGCATATGTACATAATTCTAGTGCTGAGGTTCCTTCTATTGATTTTGCACCCGTTGTTCGTGAGTTTCCTAAGGTATTCCCTTCAGACTTGCCGGGTATGCCACACGATAGGGATATTGACTTTTGCATTGATTTGGCTCCGGGCACTTAGCCCATTTCTATCCCGCCGTATCCTATGGCTCCATCTAAGTTGAAAGAGTTGAAAGAGCAATTGCAAGACTTGCTTGAAAAAGGTTTCATTAGGCCTAGTGTTTTGCCTTGGGGTACGCCGGTGCTGTTTGTTAAGAAGAAGGATGGATCGATGAGGATGTGTATTGATTACCGGTAGTTGAACAAGGTTACAATCAAGAATAAGTATCCATTGCCGATGATTGATGATTTGTTTGATCAGCTTCAGGGTGCCAAGGTATTTTCGAAGATTGACTTGAGATCTGGCTACCATCAATTGAGGATTAGGGCATCTGACATCCCTAAAACAGCTTTCCGCACTCGGTACGGGCATTATGAGTTCTTGGTTATGTCATTTGGGGTGACAAATGCCCCAGCAGCTTTTATGGACTTGATGAACCGAGTTTTCAGGCCTTATTTGGACTCGTTTGTGATAGTCTTCATTGATGACATCTTGATATATTCCTGCAACCAGGAGGAGCACGAGCAGCATCTCAAGGTGGTTCTTCAGGCTCTGAGGGATAGTCAGTTATATGCTAAGTTCTCGAAGTGTGAGTTCTGGTTGAGTTCAGTTGAATTTCTGGGTCATGTTGTATCAGCGGAGGGTATTCAAGTTGATCCGATGAAGATTGAGGCAATAAAGAACTGGCCTAGACCAGCATCGACTACAGAGATTCGGAGTTTCTTGGGATTGGCAGGCTACCATCGTCGGTTCGTGGAGGGGTTTTCATCTATCGCAGCCCCAATGACCAGGTTGATCCGTAAGGGTGCCCTGTTCAGATGGTCGGATGAGTGTGAGGCGAGCTTTCAGAAGCTCAAGACAGATTTGACTACGACACCGGTGTTGGTATTGCCCACAGGTTCAGGGCATTATACAGTCTATTGTGATGCATCTCGTATTGGACTCAGTGTAGTGTTGATGCAGGATGGCAAGGTCATTGGCTATGCTTCGCGGTAGTTGAAGATTCATGAGAAGAACTATCCGGTTCATGATTTGGAGTTGGCATCCATTGTTCACGCATTGAAGATTTGGAGGCATTTTCTATATGGTATGGCATGTGAGGTGTTCACGGAACACAAGAGTCTGCAGTACTTGTTCAAGCAGAAGGAGTTGAATTTGAGGCAGAGAAGGTGGTTGGAGCTATTAAAGGACTATGATATCACTACCTTATATCATCTGGGAAAGACCAATGTGGTAGCCGATGCTTTGAGTAGGAAGTTAGCCAGTATGGGCAGTCTTGCTAAACTGAATATGAAATCCCGATAAGGGAGAATACTGTAACTTATGAGGCTAGGATAATGTATATAAGTTCAGGAATACAAACTTCTCTTTATGTCTCGTTATCAAACTCATGTAGTTACGAGATCATGCCAAAATGAAGAAAGGTTTAGCCTTAACATACCTTATCACAATCTTTCCAATCACCAAGTTGAAGTTCTCTTCGCACCTTAATCTACAACAATGATAATAATACTATCATTAAGTTACGAAAGGTACAACTATCACACAACGAACGACAAGCATATTTTGTATTAAAACGGGCAACATCTCCCATATACTCCTTCCTCCAAATTCAAGATAACACCAATAACACAACAATAACAACATATATACATTATTTTCCAACCTTATATACACCAAAAAATACTACAAAACAGCCCAACACACCCCAATCTCTTCACATACAAAACGACCACCGTAGTAGTGTCAAACGACCCGAAAATGTTACAACGAACGACCAACCAACCACCCTACATTTATGTGGTGTTTATCCATACCCTTCCTCCTCCAAAACTCTACAAATAGTAGTAAAACACACATCCCAATAACAACACAAAACAGTCCGCTACAAGTGAATAATTCGAACTCACGGCTTTCGATCACTGTCCCGTGAGTTCTTCCAATTATAGAACAACTTCCCCATATATCCAGTAGAAAAAATAGATGAAATAGAGCAGTAAACTCACCTTATTTTTTGAATAACACAGCTCCTATCTTGGTTCTTAAAACTCAAGGTTTTTCCTCTAACTAGAACTTGAGAAGGAGAGAAATTCAATTAGGATTTGTGTTCAATTTTTAGGAGGATGTTTGTAAGGGTTTAGGTCCGGTTATTGTGTTATGTAATGGGTGTTATATTTCTGGAGATAAGCCCTTAAATTGGGCTTTTTGGCCGACCTGAAATAGCCCCTTTTTAGACTCTCATTTAAGCAAGTAGGTGATACACCTACTTGTCACCTAGCAGCCTGTGCAGTCTCGCAAAAACGTATCTCTCTCTCTACTCCAATGTCGTATTGCCAAACAGTTTAATATGTTAGAAAATAAGCTCATACATATTCAATTTGGTGGGTGGAACACCCATAAGTCTAAGTATATTGGGAGAAAATTGCAGTTATATTTGACCCAAATTTTCAGTACATTTATGAATGTAACTTGTGATGACCTTTTCCAACTTTTGTTCTACAACCCGCTTGACTTCAAAACATAACATACGATTATCATACGACTAAAATAAATCATAACATTATATCCTTATAATATTAAGCACTCTAGTCTCACCCCAAAAGTACATGTTATAACATTCCCAACTTGTCGACTTTCGACCAAACTTTTTTTCTTTAATTCGTTTAGCTTCTAAGCCTTTAAACCCTCTTGGTACTTGGTATTCGTGATCATAAATATTTGTAACCTCCATATTAACATGATTAAATAAATTTTTAAAATTTTCAAAGATGATTTCATTTATGAGCTTACATCAATTAACTTAGGACGTACTCTTACATACAAAAACATGGGGTGTAACAGGAGTTGTTTGCCATGAATGCTTTGTTGTCAATAGCTTCAGTTGTTGGCAAGCCTATAGCCATAGACAATGCTACTCCGACAAAGTCGCGTCCTAGAACTGCAAGGGTGAAGGTTATCCTTAATTTAATGGACAAATTACCAGAGAAATTGAGGCTGTAATTTCTGGACAAACAAACGGGCAGAATAGTTGAAGTTTTTCAAGATTTTGTGTATGATAATTTACCATTATATTGCAACCACTGTAAACACCAAGGACATGATGGAAATACATGTCGACGTTTGCATGAAAAAGCAATAGGTAACAGGACAGGTGAGGAAGATGCTGTCGTGCAAAGTGAAGAAGAGTTACTGGATAATGAAGGTAGGCTAGTTGAGAAGTTTCAGGGGGATTTAAGACAATTACTTAATGAGAAAAGATGACTGCCAGGTTTGATAGAGGCAGCAGGTGTCGAGGGAATATCGCATTTATCTGATGATGTACAGGTCCATTATAACCCTGGGAATCAGTCAGCTATTGGAGACGATAGGAGATTGAAGGATATCCCTGTTGCTACTATTTGTTCAAGGATGTACACAGCTACAACTGGTGCATTAAAGACTGCACAAATAAACAATGCTACTGTTGGGACATTGAATAGTAGTGGTGATGTGGTTTCAGCTGATTTGTATGGGAAATCAGCTGTTGTTGTCCAAAGACAGGAGGATCGAGCTACAACTGATCGAGATGATGGGCAAAATTTCAAAGCTGTTGGTGTTGAGAAGAGTTTATTTGTTCCAGGTGTTAGTGAATCACATGGAGATCAGTCAGCTATTGTAGTTTCAAATCTGGAAGTACCGTTCCATTGAATGCAACAGGTGATCAAACAGGTGATGTGGTTGCAGGTGATGGTATTGGGAATGTTACTGTCCCAGTTGTAGCTATTGCAGATGGGCAGACTTGTAAGGAGCTTGATCGTGCAGCATCAGTGATTGATGATACAGGTGCACTGTTTGATCGAGGTTCAAATGCTGTTTGTAAGGATCCAGATGATGGACAAAAATTTGGAAAATCTGGGCATCAAACATCTAAAGCAAAGGGACAAACTATCGTGCGAAACTTAACACAAGTGAAGGAAATACGAGCTGGGCAGGTACTTCATTTCTCATGCAAATCTGGTGTAGTTGAGTCAGGTGATAAGGAAGGAATAGGAGCAGGTGCAGTACGTGGGACTGAGGAGCAGTCTCTCAAATCTCAAGGCAGGTCTATTGCGACTAACATTGATGCAGCTGAGTTATTAAAATCTGACACTCAAGCAAGATAAAAAAAGAGTGGTTGGTCAGTGGTGAATAACATACAATTTTCACCTAACAAAAGAAATTGTCCAATGCATACAAACTGGTAAAGGGTTCAAAGAACATCATTGTTGCTAACTCTTTTGGAGTTTTGGAAAATGAACCTGTGTTGGTTGATGCTGGGATGGGAGAGAAGCAGGTTGATCGAGATGCAATATCGAATACAAAACAGCCAAAGACCCCAGGCAGTGCAACAGAGCAGCCAAAGTCCAAGTCTTCTGGTGCGCGAGCAGTCAGTTCAAGGGAATTGATTCATGTTAGTGAGCAAAAGGCAGTGGCTTTACATGTTGATAATGCTACTATTGGTGCAGCTAACATATAGGAACTAAAGCAGGTCACGCACTGCAACTAGTACTCAAACAGTTGTGGCTCATACAGCTGGTGTAAAAGATGGAAGTGAATCTGGTGCAAGAGTTGGAACTTCCAGTAACATTTTTACTGGGAATTTTGATAGGCCAAAGAAGAATGTACAGCAGTCTGATCATGATTTAGCATCAACAAATATGCCGTCTAATCCAGGCAGTGGAAAGCAACAGCAGTCCATGAAGAATGTAGAGGCTCGATCAAAAGTATCAAAGGATCATGCTCTTGTTCCTGTTGACGAGCAAAAGGTTGGGGCAGTACCTAACACAGCCTCACCAACGTTACACATCCAATCCAGATCTAGCCAAAATGGTAAAGGATGCCCAGACAGCAATGTTCATAAGCACAACTCTAAACATCAAGGCACCATTGGTTACTTTGAATACCTCCATTCGTGAGGTCCCTTCCCAATCGATGGAGTCCTATGGTGACCGAGCAGTTGATTCAAGACATCAGCTACTGTCAACAGGGAACAACCAACAAGCAAATGCAGGTATGATTTCATTCTCTCAAGCATCCACAAATGAAAGAAGTGGTTCTAAGGAGCAACAAGCTGTGACGAATGAATTTTTGTGTACTCGCAAAACATAGGCTGATCAATGTGAAGAGGAGGAAGACATCAGCTGCTGCATTTTGAAAACTTGGGTGATTCTGATGAGGAAGCAGATCATGGTTCCTATACTTCAAATGAAGAGGCAGTGGAGGTGCACAAGGAAAAAGTTTCAAGCTCTTCTCAAAGAGTGCAAATCATAAAAGGCTTAAGCCCAAATGCACTAGCCTGTGTACCATCCGGGCAGCAGCAGCAAAAGCTTATTAATGCAGCAGCTTCGAAGGAGATCGAAATTTCGTCGATGCACAAGGCAGTAGCTACTGCAAGTTCCAATACAATCGCTGCAAAATACAATTTGACACCGAATAATATCCTTCATGCTCTTGTTTCTCATGATATGGTCACATTAAGAGATCTTGATAATCCAAGGAACGAGCAAGGATCACTAGTGCCCGGATGTTTGTATTTTCTTCATGCTTGCTAGTAGATGAGGTTTTTATGCCTCAATAGGATTTGTAAGGTAAGGTCTAGCCCAGTAAGTGTGTGCTATAGTCCTTTGCCTTTGGGAAGGTACCTAAGAGGCTATGAGATTATATGCCCCTGTGAGACTTTTCCCGGCGGCTACACCATAATCCTTTACATGAGGCTGCCATCATAAGGCAATGGAGGTGCAGATGAATGATTATATAGCCAAGGCATAGAGGCAACACTACTGTAGCTTGCCCCCCTTAATTGTACTCTTCAGTTGTGGTTTTTGTTTTCTTTTCTTTTATTATTAATAAAATAGCTACTAGGCTTGCCTAGTAGTATAATTTGCCAAAAAAAAGCTTCAAGGGCTATTTATCGAAGTTGGGTCGGGTTATAAAAATAAAAAATTGGACACTCCAGAATCAATTCTACTGTCGTAGAAGGAACCACATAACAAGCATGCGGCCTGCAAAATGGACCGCAGGAAAGGTCTCCAAAAACTGGACTGGTCTGAACCAGTCCGCGACAGATTTGCGGCTCGTAGACCACTTTTGCGACCGCAGATTGGACCACAAAATCATTTTCGGAAATTTTCATGTTGGTTCTGCGATGCGTTGTGTGGTTCGCGAATCGGTTATGTGTTCGCAGAATGGACCGCATAATGGTCCTCAAACTTGGCTGAATTTCTACTTCACTTTGTAGCACTTGTGCTGCCCGCGAAACGGTTCTGCGGTCGCGAAACTGACCATAGAATTGCCTTCTTCTTCCAAAAATTTTCATCAAAAATTTAATGCATTCTTTAAAACCTTAAATTCCTTAGCAAAATTTTTCGGGACCTTATAATGATTCTCATTTAGAAGCTTTAAGTTGGAAGAGTTGACCAAGTTTGACTTTTATTTGACCTTGGATTGGAGTTTTGATAGTTCCGTTAGGTCCGGATTGTGACATTGAATTGGGTGTATCCCTGAATTTCCATTTGGATATTTCTAGAAGGTTTCGACATTATTTGGCGAAAGTTAAAAATTTGAAGATTTGGAACGTTCATAGGTTTAACCGGGAGTTGACTTTGATGTTATTGAGTTCCAATTATTATTTTGGGAGTTGAATAGGTTCGTTATATCATTTGAAACTTGTGCCCAAAAAATTTAGGTCATTCCTAGTTGATTTAATATGGTTCGACACGAGTTTTGGAAGTTGGAAGCTCAAAGTGTATTAAGTTTGATATGAGGTGTGATTCATGGTTTTAATATACTTATGTGTGATTTGAGGCCTCGACTAGGTCCATGTCATATTTTGAGACTTGTTGGTATATTTCGACGGGGTCCCGAGGAGCTTGGGTGAGTTTTAGATGTGGTTCGGATCATTTGGAAACATGTTGATTATGGCTGGTTTGGGTTGGGATCTAGTGTCATCGCACCTGCGGAGAATAAACCAGAGGTGCGGATTCGCAAATGCGGTTAAGGAGGCACAAAAGTGAAAAGGCTGTGCTGGGGGTAAGAAATCACAGGTGTAGAATTTAAGGTGCATCTACGGGAGAACAGAAGCGAGCCAGGTTGCCTAGAAGCGGTATGGGTGCAGAAGCAGCACATGTTCTCGCACTTGCGATGTCACAAAAAAAGATTTTCTTTGCAACGATCCGACATGTCATTTTGAGTATTCTAGCCCCGTTCCCCTATTTATTCCTCCTCAATGTTAAATTATTATTGTGTGATTTGTCCGGGTGGTTGGTTTGGTTTTGGGTGAGTTTTGGAGTGAATTGGACACTTAGTCCCAAAGTTGGAAGCTTAAGTCAAAAGAGTTGACCGGAGATTGACTTTTGTTTAGATGAATCCTGAATGGACTTTTGATGAGTCCAATAGCTTTGTATAGTAATTTTGGAGTTAGGCCTATGTCTAGATATAGATTTCGAGGTCCGTAGGTTTGTTTGAGGCTTTTTGGTGAAAGTTGGAAAGTTGAAGGTTTGGAAGATTGATAGGTTTGACTGAGGGTTGACTTTATTGATATCAGATTCGAATTGTGATTTTGGGAGTTGGTATAGGTTCGTTGTGTCATTTGGGACTAGTGTGAAAAATCTGAGGTCATTCGGAATTGGTTTGGTATGATTCAGTATTAGTTTTAGAAGTTGGACGTTGATTAGTTCAATAGCTTTGAATTGGGGTGCGATTCATAGATTTGATGTTGTTTGATGTGATTTTTGACCTTGAGTAGGTTCGTTATATGTTTTGGGTCTTTATGGTATGTTTGGACGAGGTCCTGGGGGCTTCGGTTGTGATTCAGATTGAATCCAAATTAATTTTGGCCTTGGAAGCTTTTCTACGCCTGTTGAGTTCTAGGCAATCATACTTGCGATGGTATGGCCGCAAGTGCGGCACCATAGGAGCGGCCTCTAAGCTGCAGAAGCGAGATGGGTCCTAGTGAACTTTGTCCGCAGGTGCGGAGGTTCATGCGTAGGTGCGCAACTGCAGATGCAGTTATCTTCCACAGAGGCGGAGTTTTTGCCCGATGGCTTGGGACCACAAGTTCGGGCCTTTTTCCCACAAGTGGAATCGCAAAAGCTCTATTTGGATCGTAGAAGCATAATTGTTGGGCTTTAGTGTGGCCGCATCTGCGAGGCATTTTCCACAGATGCGGAGTCGCAGAAGCGACCAAATGTCTGCAAAAGCGGAATAGTTGGGCAGAAATAGTGGAGATCGAGGGATAGAGTTATTTTTTATATTTTGAGTTATAGAGCTCGATTTTGGAAGGGATTTCAAGGATTTGAAGGTCGATTTGAGATCGAAATTGGATAAGTTTACTATGGTAGACTCGTATCGGAATAGTATTCAAATATTGTAAGTTTAGTGGGGTTTGAGGTGCTGGACCGTGATTGACTTTTTGAGTTGACCTTTTGAATTTCTTTGAAAAGTGCATCTTTATTACCTAGAATAGTTTCCTATGGTTTGTATTTATGGTATTAAGTTATTTTGACTATATTCGAGCCGTTCGGAGTTAGATTTTCGCGGTAAAGGCTTACTAGTGGGTTGATTTAGCTTGTTTGAAGTAAGTATCTTGCCTAACTTTGTAGGGGGAGGGGGGGGGAATTACCCCTTAGGATTTGGGTTGATTGTGCTATTTATATTATGAGAAAGCTGTATATGTAAGGTGATGAGGAGGTACACATGCTATATTTGGTATTTGACCAGTTTAGGCTATTCAGACTCTTTCCATGCCTTTAATTGAATTGTTATAACATGTCACACCTTTCATTGTTAATCTACTCTTACATTCTTATTTTACATTGTAGCACTTGTTCTACCTCTTCCTTGTTAATTTGCTCTCATATGCTTTAGTTGAAGTTATTGCTTCCTTTATTGTCTTGTTACTTCTCTATTTGTTGAACTACCTTACTTGGAGTTGTTATTTCGTGGAATATATTCTTGTTGAGTTATTGGTGTTGAAGTTGTAAAAACCGTTATCACATTGAGGCAAAGTTATTAATTGTTGAGATATCTTCTTGTTGAGCTATTCACTTTTATTTTGTTATTGTTGAGATTCTTGTACACATTGTAGTTGAGCCATGTGCTATTTATAGTGGAAACATTGGTGTTGTTGATTTGTGGCAAGTTGTGGCATATGGGCACTTGTGGTGCGAGTTGTGATTGTGTTGTGATATTGATACGCATGCGGTGGTATAAGGCTAAGGGTTGAAAATCATCCGGTGAGATAAAGTGGGCTTGATACGCGTGTTGCAAGTAGGGGAACTACTTGAAGCCACACAGTGTGATAAGGTGGGCTAAAACACGTGTAGCTATTTCAGAAAAAATAATTTTTAAAACTAAATGTAAGGCTCACATGGTGATACAAGGAAATATTGTGATTGGAATTATGTAATGTGAATATGAGGTAGTACCTCGATTGTGATTCTTGTTGTACATCTCGTATTGAAAAGTGTTATTGGTTGAACAGTTTTTGTTGCTTTTATCCTTCCTCGCATTACTTGTTTTGTCCGTATTTGATTATTTGTGGCTCTCATTATGTGATTCCTTCTTGCTGCATTTTTGCTTAGAATTCTGTCATTAGCTTACGCACGAAACTACTTTGTTATCACTCATTTCTCCGCTTTCCATTACTTCTCATTGTCATATTATTGTTCTATTTATCTTGTCCTATTAGGTGTCTTCGCCTTGTCACAGATGGTACCGAGGTTAGGTTTGATACTTACTGGGTACCATGATGGTGTACTCATACTATGCTTCTGCACATCTTTTGTGCATATCCAAGTACATCCGCCCGTGCCAGACGCTAGTGAGTGATTGCTAATTTTGGAGACTTTAAGGTATACCTACTCGACGTCCGCAGGCATCAGATTCATCTTCTACTATTTCTTATTAATTCTTATCCTTTATTCACATAGTGGTGTATATTTAGATCTTAGTATTTTCTGTAGAGTTTATGACTTAGTCTCACTGGGTTTTGGGAAATGTTGTATTGTGGTTCAACATAGATATCTTTCTGAAGCTTAACAGTTTATATCATGTTTTCTGTCTTTATTTCTATCATATTTTCTGTTTGTTAGGCTTACCTAGTTTTAGAAACTAGACTAGGTTCTATCACAACATCCTAAGGTTAGAAATTGGGGTCATGCCATGTTAGTATTAGAGCTCTAGGTTCATAGGTATTACGAGCCATAAGCCAGTTTAGTAGAGTCTTACGGATTGGTAAGGAGACGTCTGTACTTATCTTCGAGAGGCTACAAAACTATTAGGAAACTCCACTTCTTTGATTTTTTATCGTGCAGATTTGTTGACTTCGAAATCTGAATATTTATCTTTCTATTCTCTCACAGATGGTAAGGACACACACTGTTGGATCCGACGATCAGACACTTAAGCCCCTTTCTAGAGCCGTGAGAGGCTGGGGTAGAGGCCGAGTAGGGCACATGGTGCCACTAGAGCACCATCCCGAGGAGCCACCAGTAGCTCCAGTTGGGGGACAAGCACCCGAGGCGCCTATTGTCACCCCTGCACTTTAGAAGGCCCTAACATAGTTCTTGAGCATGTTCAGTATTCTATATTAGGCGGGGTTGATTCCACTTGCTCCAGCTACATATCAGGCTGGGGGAGGAGCTCAGACTCCTGTGGCCCGTATTCTAGAGCAATGGGTCCATGTTGATCAGATTTTAGAGGTTATGCCAGCGCAACCTATTGTTTCGGTTCAGCCCGAGGTTAGGGTAGTGGCATCTCTAGAGGAGCATATTGGACTTGAGAGGTTCAAAAAGTATCATCCTCCTTCTTACAACGGCCTAGCTACAGAGGATACACATGGTTTTCTAGAGAAGTACCACCATTCTCCGCACCGTAGGTATTGTGGAGACGAGCGGGGGTTACTTTTAATACATTCCAACTATTAGGAGCAACGTATTAGTGGTTTCGGGATTACGAAGAGGGTAGCCCAGTCGATGCAGCTTCACTCACATGGACTCAGTTTTCTGAGATATTCTTGTGAGAGTTTGTTCCCCAGACCCTTTGGGATATACGATGCAAGGAGTTTGAGCAGCTGTGCTAGGGTACTATGATAGTGTCAAAGTATGCCATCAGATTCAATGAGTTATCTAGACATGCACCTTCCTTGGTTACTACAGTTAGAGACCAAGTCCATCAATTCATCGACGAGCTCAACTATGGTATTATATTCAGCATGGCTTGAGAGTTGGATACAGATACCCCATACCAGTAGGTGATAGAGATCGCGCGGAGGTTGGAGGGTATGCGGGGCTGTGAGAGAGAGGACAGGGAGGCCAAGAGGCCTCAAGATTCTAGACGATATAGTGGTGCCCATGCCCCAGCTATAGCCCACCATGGTAGAGGCTATGTGAGCCGTCCAGTTCATTCAGCACTTCTAGCTTCCATTGGAACTCCGGCTATTCCGAGGTCTCAGGTTTCACATTTTGCTTAGCCACTATATAGTGCGCCTTCTACATGGGGTGCCTTTAGTGGTCAGTCCATCCGACGCGGCCAGGGTCAGTTTTATCAGCCACGCCCGTCGAGATCTTTCTTTGAGTGTGGTGATACCAGACATATGGTGAGGGACTGCCCCATACTTAGGAGGGGTGCACCTCCACCGACTACTCAGGCTCCACATTTTCTGCAAGATCTATAGGTTTCACATGCCGTGGTTTCTACTCCAGTTTCTGCTCCATCAGCACAGCCAGCTAGGGGTGAGGGTCAGGGTCAGATGGGTAGAAGTCGCCCTAGAGGCAGAAGCCAAGCCAGATTCTATGCTATTCCAGGTGGGACAGAGGTGGTTACATTATACGCAGTTATCATAAGTATTGTTCCAACTTATTATAGAGATGATTTAGTCTTATTTGATCTTGGATCCACTTATTCATATGTGTCATCTTACTTTGCTCCGTATCTGGATATGTCTCATGATTCTTTGAGTTCTTATGACGACCCGGTAGGTCGTCTTAAGAATTAATGCCTTGATCCCCTATTAACTATTTTCCCCATGTTTGTTTCTGCTATTGTGAGTTGCCGGGAGGAATTAATTGGAGTTTCAGAGAGTTTTGAGATACTTAGTCCCTAAATGAGAGCTTATGTTTTGGAAATTTGACCATAGTTGGAACAGTGTGAAGATGACCTTAGAATGGAATTTTGATGGTTCCGTTAGCTCCGTTGGGTGATTTCGGGTTTAGGTATGTGTTCGGATTGTGTTTTGGAGGTCCGTAGCTAATTTAGGCTTGGAATGCCGAAAGTTAAATTTTTAAAGTTTCCGGTTCGATAGTGAGATTTTGACCCGAGGGTCGGAATGGAATTCCGGAAGTTGGAGTAGCTCTGTAGTGTTGAATGTGACGTGTGTGCAAAATTTTAGGTCATTCGGACGAGGTTTGATAGATTTTTTGATCGAAAGCGTATTTTGAGAGTTTTTGAAGTTCTTAGGCTTGAATCCGATGCTAATTGGTTGATTCGATGTTGTTTGAGGTGTTTTGGAGATTTGTATAAGTTTGGATAGTGGTATATGACTTGTCCATGCTTTTGGTTGAGGTCCCGGGGGCCTCGGGATGATTTTGGGTGGTTAACGGGAAGTTGGAACTTGGAGTTTGTGGCTGAAGTTCTTTGGGCTGCTGTCATAACTACATCTGCGGTTGAGAGTCCACAGATGCGACTCCTGCAGATGCGGAATTTAAGCCGTAGAAGCGGCCAACTGAGGAAAAGCAGGGAACCGCAGAAGCGGGTGATGTACCGCACCTGCGTGACCGCAGATGTGGATTCTGGGTCGTAGGTGTGGCGAAGGGGTTTTAAGTGGAAATTGCAGGAGCAGTCCCCTTGACCGCAGATGCGGAAGGTGGATCACAGATACGGATTTGCTGTGCAGAAAATCAGAGTTTTGAGGGTTGAGTTCCAAGAAGTTAAAAATTAATTTAGGAGCTCGGGGTTGGCAATTTTGAGAGGGATTTTCACCTGGGTGTTTTGGGTAAGCAATTCTTACTCGGTTTTGATTGTTTTCGACGAATCTATGCTTAAATTCATCCATTAAATTCGAATTTGGGGTGAAAAAATTGAAGAAAAGTTGGAAAAGTTCTTAGACCTAACATTTGAATTTGGATCACGATTTTGATGTCGGATTGCGGTAATTTTGATATAAATGAACTAGTGAGAGTATGAGGATTCTGAAAATATAGATTTTACCCGATTTCGAGACGTGGGCCCGGAGGGCATTTTTGATCATTTTACTTAATTTTGTGTATTAGCTTAGAATTTATTTATAGAATCAGTTACTTGAAGTGTTATTTACATTATGCAATTAAATTAATAGATTCAGGCCATTTGGAGTCGAGTACTTGTGGCAAGAGCGTGGTTTTGGATTGATTTGAGCTGGTTCGAGGTAAGTGGCTTGCCTAACCTTGTGTGAGGGACATTCCCATAAGGATTTGGTATTTGTGGTAATTGAAATGCCTTGTACGTGAGGTGACGAGTGCGTACTTGTGCTAATTGTTGAAAATCCTGCTTTCACTAAAGTAGCTTTAATTGTGTTTTCCTTTCCTGCTTATTCTACTTGAAATTTAAGCCTGCTGTTAGCTTAAAGAAGCATATTTAATTGACTTAATTGCCTTATTGCTTGAACTGCCTTATTTGTATTATGTGAAGCATGTTAGGTTAGAATTACCTGGTTTACTTTGGTGCGAAATTGAGTTTAATTGAGTATTCTTGTGTTATTGCTGTATGTTTTACTTTGGGACTACGAGACGGCATCCCAGGAGATCCTCTGTACGTATTTTATGATTTGAGTTAAGGTGCGGGATACCGAGAGATCCACAGCATGTATATTGAGGATACCAAGAGATCCCTAGCATATATTGAGGATACCAAGAGATCCTCGGGATAATAAGAGATCCCTAGCATATATTGAGGATACCAAGGGATCCTCTGGATACAAAGAGATCCCTGGCATATATTGAGGGTACTAAGGGATCCTCGGGATACTGAGAGATCCCCGGTTATTATCTTTGTGAAGAGTGGTATTTCTGGTGATTATTTTTCCTCCGTTTCAGTTGTAGTTATCCTTATTATCCTGTATTAATTGTTATTGTTGTTTTTCAATTGTACTGCTTTATCTTATACTGTCGTACCTTATATTTCATTTAATCTCAGTAGGGCCTTGACCTTCCTCGTCACTACCCGACCTAGGTTAGGCTTGGCACTTACTGAGTACCGTTGTGGTGTACTCATGCCCGTTTCTGTGAATGTTTTTCATGTGCAGATCCAGGTACCTCCACTTAGACTTATCACACTTGAGACGAGGCATTCGTAGAGACTCCGAGGTATATCTGCCGCGTCCGCAGACCGAAGAGTCCCTTTCTACTCTTTCTTTTGTATTAGCCCTTCTATACCTTCGTTTCTTTGTTAGACATTCTGGAGTTAGATATTTGTAGACATTCAAAGGCTTGTGATCATGAGATTTCGGGTTTTGGGAAATGTTGTTAGTTTGAGAGTTGTTATTGTGTATGCCGAGCGGTACTTTTAAATGCTGTTTATTTCACTATTTCGATTTTTTAAATTATTTCGTCCGCAAATTGGTTTATTTTTCGTGTTGTTAGGCTTACCTAGTCGTAAAGACTAGGTGTCGTCATGATTGTTCACGGAGGGCGAACCGGGGTCGTGACAGTTCTCCTGTATATGTGTCCACGCATGTGGGAGATTCTATTATTGTAGACCGTATGTATTGGTCATGTTTAGTTCTTATTGGTGGTTTTGAGACCAGAGTTGATATATTATTTCTCAGTGTAGTACACTTTGATGTTATCTTGGGCATGGAATGGTTGACTCCACATCGTGCTGTTCTTGACTGTCACACCAAGACTGTTACACTGCCTATGACAGGTTTGTCACGGCTAGAGTGGAGGGGTACATTGGACTATATTCCTAGCAGGGTTATGTCCTTTCTTAAGGCACACTAGATGGATGAGAAGCGACGTGAGACATATCTAGCCTTTGTGAGGGATGTTAGTGTTGATACTCCTACCGTTTAGTCAGTTCCGATGGAAAGAGATTTCCCTAATGTGTTTCTAGCAGACCTTTCAAGCATGTCGCCCGATTAGAGATATCGATTTTGGTATTGACTAGTTGCCGGAAACCCAGCCCATTTCTATTCCACTATATCGTATGGAACCAGCGGAGTTGTAGGAGTTAAATGAGCAGCTGCAAAAGTTTCTTGATAAGAGTTTCATCCGGCCTAGTGTGTATCCTTGGGATACTCTGGTTATGTTTGTGAAGAAGAAGAATGGTTCTATATGTAATGATTATCAGCAGCTGAAGAAGGCTACAGTGAAGAACATGTACCCGTTACCACGCATTGATGACTTATTTCACCAGCTTCAGGGTGCCAAAGTGTTCTCATAGATTTATTTGAGGTCAGGGTATCATCAACTGAAGATTCGGGATTTGAATATTCTGAAGATAGCCTTAAGGACTCGGTATGGTCACTACGAGTTCCTTGTAATGTCATTTGGGCTGACCAATGCCCCAACAATATTTATGCACCTGATGAACATTGTATTCCCACCATATCTTGATTCATTCATCATTGTGTTTATTGACGATATCTTGGTGTACTCCCATAGCCGGGAGGATCATGAGCAACATTTAAATTGTGCTCCAGACCTTGAGAGAGAAGAAGTTATATGCAAAATTCTCAAAGTATGAATTCTGGCTTAATTTGATGTCATTTTTTGGTCATATGGTGTCGAGTGAGGGGATAAAGGTTGATCCGAAGAAGATTGAGGTAGTTCAAAGTTGGCCCATACCGTCTTCAGCTATTGAGATTCAAAGTTTTCTTGGTTTGGCCAGGTATTATCAGAGTTTCGTAGAGGGCTTCTTATCCATTACTACACCTATGACTAGATTGACCCAGAAGGGTGCTCCTTTCAGATGGTCCGAGGAGTGTGAGGCGAGCTTTCAAAAGCTCAAGACTACTTTGACTACATCTCCAGTGTTGGTGTTGCCTATGGGTTCGGTGTCTTACACCGTATTGTGATGCATCATGTGTGAGCCTTGGCGTGGTGTTAAAGCCAGACGGTATGGTTGTTGATACCCAATTTTTCACTCACATAGTATATATACTTTCAAAACATCATTTTGCCTCATTACTTAATTTATAAGAGTTATGAAAGTATTTTTTATTATTTTTAAAGCTTTAAAATTAATTTTCTTGCATTTAAATTACTTGAATAAGTATTAATTACCCATTTAAATTATTTTATGATGACCTAATCATCTAAATTTATTATTCCCATCCACATATATGTTTCATAAAATTTTACTTTCATATAATTATGTTTGTATTTTAAGCCATTTACACGGTTTTTGTAATAATAGCCTATATTGTATGCATAATTATATTTTATTGCATCATTTGTGCTAAAATAGAATTTTTATATTTTTATAATGTCAAGCTTCATAAGTGATGTTTTTATTATTTCTTTTATAAATTATTTTTTTAAACAATTTCATATATTTAATATTTAGGCCCAATATAGGGCTAATTTTGGACCAAATTTGGCCCAAATCATTAGCCCAACACCCCAGCCCAATCCAAACGACCCCTGTGTCCAACCCGGTCGTGACCCATCCAAACAACCCGCCCCACTCCTCTTTCTATCTGAGCCGTTGATCTTAAGTGATCTATGACCCCTAATAAACTAACCCCTTTCCATATATACCTCCCCTATAACCCTAAAGACCTATTTTCTTCACTTCAGCCGCCTCTACTCTCTCTATTCCTCTCTACCTCTCCTCAAGCCCTAATAGCCTCCTCCTCAATCCTCTTCAATTTCGGCTCAGATATGGAATCTCTTCACGATTCTCCTTCCATATATGCTCAATTTCTCCGTTATTTACATGATTTTGGTATTACATGATACTTGCCTATCTTTGGCAAGTATACATTCGTAAGTCAAGCAACCATATCCAAACCTTCGAGATTTAGACGATATTTCATCTATATACACCCACTACAAGCCCTATGGGTCCGATTCAGTGAGCTTTTACCATTTTTTGTTCTTCATTAAAACTAGGGTTTGCCGGATTTCCCCTAAATTGATTCTAATTGATTTTGCATGTTATATTTTCCTTATTTGTATTTAATCGTCCGTCTTTCCTTGTTTGGGTACTTAATTATGAAGCTATATAAACCCCTCCCCCATTCACCTTTTGGACGGACTCTAATCACTAAAGAATCACTATTATTCTCTTACTCTCACTCATTCTACTATTCTGACATTTGAGACCTTGGCCGGCTGAAAGCCAAGGCCACCAGAATTCAATTGTTGCTCCTTTCTTAGTGTGAGCACTGCCCGGGGTTCATTCGACACCTTTAGGAACTCTGACGCATTGAGATTCTGGGAGTCCTTCTGTTTATTGCTATTTGATTTGTTGGTGGAACATAATTTTCTTGTTCGTTTAATTTGCAAGTGGTGAGTACCTCGACTCTTACAATTCTATTCTTAGTTGTGGTCATAACTTGAATACCATGCTTGTTCGAATTTTCTGAACCTATATGATTACAATATGTTGTCACCTTTGTTTGCAATCCTATCTGCTTTGAAGTTAGCCTATAGTCATGTATTCTCTAGCATCAAGAATTACCTAATTCCTATACTTGGACGTCTGTCCATTATGTATAGTTTGACCATCTTGAACCTACTGAGTGTCGCGCCCCCTTTTTCCTCTTTTGACAGGGAAGTGTCGCGCCTCCTTTTTCCTCGCGGAATCGGGTTCATGACATTTGGAAGGACAACTCGTTCCTTTTGGAAATTGGGTTTGATTTGAAGAGTCGCCACCTAATAATTAGGGTGCATTAAGACACCAAGACGGTTTGATTTGAGTAACCAGAGATTGGGTAAGGGCTTGAAATTATTTCAAGGGGAAGGTGTTAGGCACCCTTCAGAATCCACTAGTGTGGTTCTCAGCCGGACAATTATTGTGAGTTTAGGGTACAATTAACATATAGATAAATAAAGCTCAAATAGGAGGGGATTTCACATATAAAGGTTCGAAAATAGACAAAATTTAAAAGAGCAATTTGAGGAAGCTAATTCTAGAATGAAAATGTTAAAGAAATAAGAATAAAGGAAAGGGGGGGGGGGGTCCTAGGTTTACTAAAAATATGGATCACCCCACACAACGTCCGGTAATCACTCCTCAATGAAGGGCTACACGTGATGTTATCGCGTGGTCATCATATCCATATCTACCCTTCCTACCCCGTTAAGGTAGTTAAAGCGCAGGTTGGTCTCGTTTACTTATTGCATGCTATTACCCGTCCCAATCTTATCAGTCCAGGAGGCATTTAGGACTACTAATCCTAAAAGGGAGGGGTATTAGGATTATTTGTAGTTTCAAAGGTAAAACTCGAAGGCGACATACAAAAACACATATTGCAAATTGGGGGAAAGCATATAACAAACAAAGGCCCAGATATACCTCCTTAAACAAAGAAGCACATAATTAGAATGACTTAGACATACTGTTTTAGGTCTGATTTTTTAAAAAAAGTATTAAAGACGAGGGAGAGGAAATTGTTGAGACAGTTTCAGCTTATCACATAACTCAGATAAGAAGTCCGAATGAGGCCTGCCTGCTGGTTGTAATTATTAACAGAAACAGATTCAGCTTATAATCATCAGCCTAAGGCTTGCCTAAGTGTTGGACAAGGATCCTATAGGCATGGTATCTACTGGATTTAGAAAACAATGAAACAACAAGGCTAGAAGTAAACTGTTTTGAATGAATACTTGTGAAACTTGCTAAGTGATAGAATCAGATTGTTAAAAGAGAGGCAGGATTTGACGAATTGATTAGAAATCCTGCGGTTGATAGTAGCCATTATTACTGGGTGAATCAGATTTTTTTATTAGAAACCCCTATAGGCATGCTTCTATACATTGCTGATTTTTTCAAACCTTATAGACATGGTATCTAGATGCAGAATTTGTTTTTAAACCTATAAGCATGACATCTAGATGTAATGAAATATACAGAATTGGACAATCATATAGGCATAATTCCTATATGAAGTTGAATATGCAGAATTCAGAATGGACCTATAGGCATGATTCCAATATGCATTTTTGAATATGCAGAATTCAGAACACCTATAGGTATAACTTCTATATGCGTTTGAGTATGCAGAATTCAAAATACCTATAGACATGGTATCTATGTGAGATTGGGATATGCAGAATTCAAAATGACCTATAGGCATGATTTCTATATGCATTTGAGTATGCAGAATTCAAAATACCTATAGACATGGTATCTACCCTTTGCATACATAGTTACCCACCCTTTTCACTAACCATCCCCAAGAGTTTATTACAAATTATTATAGCCTGGAATAAATAAAATTACATCAGAAACTATAAAGAAAAATACAACCAGAGGAAGCCTGATTCTTGACTTCCTGTCTGAGTTATGAGATAGACCAACTCAAAGAGACCATGATCCAAATCCTTTCTCCCATTTGAGTGTGTCAAAGTCCCCTAAGAGCCCCAATGGGACTCCGGGCAATGCTCACACCCAAATTGCATTAGCAGAATGGGGGTCAGTGTAGTATGGAAGAGCCAGCTCTCAAGTGTCCAAGTTCAGAGGGAGCTTAATGGGTCCCAAGGCAAGGCTCACAAGAGGGGGGCAGAATTTAAAGGCTAAGAGAGAGTGCAAATGCAGAAACGGAACTTGAAGAACTAGGGGAGTAAAGGAAAAGGGAAAGGGGTGCTACAGAAATAATAACTTCACACAAAAGGGATTCAGGGGTTGGGAACTGATTGCAGCGGGCCCTTGTGCCCCGGGATTAATTGATTCTGGGCATACGCATCAATAGGGAATGCTGTTATGCCGACAGAATATACAGCATACAATGGTAGCGTGAGGTTACGATCCTAGGGGATCAAGTTTGAGTCATAGAAAACAATATTTTAATGCTGTCATGCCTCAAACAACCATCATTGTCAAACACACTTAGAATACACAATAGAGGCAGAACATGCAGAAGGAGGATGCTAAATAAGTATTGAACTAAACACAAGCAGTAGGCAGACAAGAGGAAAAATGTTAAACAAACACATTGTTGTGGTGCTGAATCTTAATTAGAACATACCAGTTCAAAGAAAGCAAATAGATAAAAAGCAGGCAGCAGGACTTGCAAACAAGCCACAATATAAGTAACAAGAGAGAATACTTTTGAGTGTAAGTGTGAGTTCAAAAAAGCCACGAGTGTTGGTTGTTGTGTTAATGAAAGAGTCAGGTATTTATAGTGTGAAAACAGGCAGAAATAAGGTAAGAAAAATAATTATGGAACTGGGTATCAATTAAAACAATCAGTATAAGACTTCCTTTAATTAAGGAATTCAGACTTAAATGGTAATGAGCAAATGTTATTTAAGGAAAGAAATCAAATAAGCATCTTGTGCAAAGTAGGCAATTAGGGGTAAATACATAGGAGTTTAATTAAGGCCAGAGTTTTGAAATACACGGTTAAAATAAATAAGGTAAGAATCAATTAGTACACAGTAAATCAAGGAATCAGAGATTTGTAACTACTAGTCCATGAATAAACTAAGTCAGAAAGGCTAAAGAAAGTTTTTGACTCAAACCAAGTAACAGGGCAATCATCAAACAAACAAAGAAATCAATCAGACTTACACAAAAGGAAGTCTGAAATCATTCAAAAAATTGAAAGCTATTTAGAGGGGAAGTTCAGCACATATAAAGAGTACACAAGTATTAGGCATGCGAGGCTGAATTTAGGACAAAGAAAAAGTGTCATGCAATTACACAATCAGTAAGTAGTAGACTATAGGAACATGGTAATCACAGGGTAACTATGGAGAAGAGAGAGTATCAAATAGCATACAAAGGGTCCAGTAGAAGGACCTTAGAAAAGTTTAGCAGGGAATCAGGATCATATAAAGAAACCAAGGTTTAAACAAAGATTTCAAGACTCAGTTGAGCAATAAATGAAACAATCTTCAGAAACTCGAACTAGGTCCAAAGAAAGTTAGGGATTTTGAAATTAAACAAGTTCAGAGATGAAGAAAAATCAAATCACATAGCCAATGGTCTCAAAACTCGGATGAACCCCCAAATTTTAGGGGTTTTACCATTAATCGAGTGTAGAGACGAAAACAAGTAAATTAGGCAAAAATACTAATGAAATAAGTTCAGAAATCTCAGAAAGGAACTGAGACCTTTAACATGCATCTTCCAGTAAAAGAAACTCATGAGAAACATAGTAAAAGAACAACATGCGAAACACAGTAGAAGAACTCATAAGAACATGGTAGAAGAAACACATAGGAAACACAGTAGAAGAACTCGTAAGAACACAATAGGATAGAAACACAGTAGAAGAAACTAATAGTAAAAGAAACACACAAGAACTTAACGAAAATCAGAGAAGCATCTCGACAAAACCCTAAATCGGAAGGATAAAGGTTTGAAAGCATAGTTTTTTGAAAGAAATCTCGAGAAACTGTTTAAAAGCTTAGGGAAAACACGACTCTAGAACGGATCTAAAGAAATCAAAAGAACCTCAAAAGCTAGAGTTTCAGAGGAACCCAAATGGTGAGAAAGGCTTGGAAAGTCGTTGATCTGATAGGAGAAGTCGAGATCAGGTTGAACAGCCATGGCCTGCCGTAGCAAGGCCGGAGACGGCCATAGAACTCGAATCAAACGAAGCTTGGACCAAGCTTCTTCATGGTCAGGCCTTGAATCTTCAATAACCCGGCGTGTAGGAGTTATAGGAGGTCGGTATAAGACTTCAGTTGCCTTGGAAGCCATAGATTCTGGTGGTTTTAGGGTGGAAATAGAGGGAGACGGCTAGGGTTTCTAAGAGAGAATTTGGGAGAGGGGGAATCCAGGGGCGGCTACCGGTGAGAATTGAATAGCGTTTGGGGGGTATTGGGGAATTAAAAAGGAAAGGAAGAGTGTGAGCCATTGATATGTTAGATCAACAGTTAAGATTAAAAGGGGTGGGCTATTTTAAAGGGTCGTGGGTCGGGTAATTTTTAGGAATTAGGCCGGGTAATGAGATCTGAAATTGGGTTTAATTGGGGTGCCAAATCCGGCCAGAAGTGAAATGAAATGGGCTAACATTTAAATAGCCACTTTTCCCTTGTTTAATTTATAAAAAATAGTAAAATAATTTCTGGGAGTAAATTAAAGGTACTAAAATGATTAATAATATATAATTATGAAAATAAAAATAATGGAGTCAATTTTACAATTATAAACACAATTAAATCTTAAAATAAGCTAATATTGCAATTATATGCAATTTAGCTTAAAAATAATAAATAAATTTGTAAAAATATGCAAAAATTATGTTAGCTATATTTTTGTATAAATATGAGAATCTAATAAGTGAATTGCCAAAATGACAATTTTAGGAATAATTATTGGGCTTTTCTTGATAAAATAGGGCAACAAATTGACTTAAAAATTAAGAGAAAAATATTAAAACCTTGGGACATACTTATATATATGTATATACATGCTATTTTGAAAGTATTTTACATATTAAAAAATATAAAGGAAAAATTGGGTATCAACAGGAAGTCCGGGTTTCGATATTCACGGGGTGTAATGACTCATCCCCTTTTGGGAATTGAGTATTTGAAGAGTCGCCACCTAACGGATTATGGTGTGTTAGGGCACCTAGAGCGATTAACTCTTGGGTTGGTTTGCATTACCAGAGATTAGGGTAAGGGCTCGAAGTAACCTCGAGGGGAAGGTGTTAGACACCCCTCTTGGTCCACAACTGTGGGTCCCGACTGAACTTATATTCACAAATTAGTCCATTACAAGTAAACAATTGAATCAAATAGGTCACAAGCAAAGCATGTTGGGATAACCCAAGTAGTAAAGATTTGGACAAGTTGTAAAACAAAAGTTTAAATAAAAAGGAATTTGGTAAAGATGGGTCCTAGGTTGGTTATCCTATAGGATCACCCCACACAATGTCTGGTAAACACTCCTCAATGAGGGGATACACGCGACATTAGCGCGTAGTCATCATATCCCATATCTACCCTTCCCATCCCTTTATTGGTCATGTAAAACGAGTGTTTGATCGTTATATTGCGTGCTGCTACCCGTCCCTTCTTAATGGTCCTGGAGGGGGTTAAGACCTCTACATATAGGTAGTTCTAGACGTACCCCTAAGGTTTTAAAAGGCCAAAATTCTAAGGCAACAATCAAGAACACCTAGGACTTTCAACACATAATGGGAGCAATTAGAGGCTCAAAATTTCCTCTTCAAACAAACACATAAGCAGCACGACTCAAGCATAATTAAGGTCTTTTATTAGATAATGTCCTAAGGCAGGATATCTAGCTGAATATGCAGAAGACGAACAACCTCTTTTAGACTCAGAAATTATAACCCTAGCAGTTGCCTATAGATTTTAAATCCTGTTAGGATCAGAAAATATTAAGCAATAGAGACAGTTTCAGAGATGCAGTTTTGAAAAGGCCCTAAGGGCTTGCCTATACGCGGAGTACTGATTAGCACATTTGTATAGAAATAAAGCAGGTTTTGAAATAGACTTCTTTAATACCTATAGGCATGATATCTAATGAGATTGAGGCAGCTTGAAAGAACATTTTTGAGGAAATACTTAATACTTAATAAAATCAATTCAGAAATGAACTAGGCGTGATCAAGTTGACTTATTTAGACTAAATTAGATTGAAAGGCAGAATTTCGAATATGATTCCCTATAGGCATGATATCTAAGTGTAATACTGATTTTAACAATTTGCAAGCATGGAAACATACATAACACTCGTTGCACTAGAATCCGAATTAAGTCCTATAGACATGGAATCTATAAGTTAATTTGATTTTAAGACAATGAAAACATGATTCTTATTACAAAATTATCCGAATCCTATAGGCATGGTTTCTAGACGTGACAAGATGTAGAACTTTATAAACGTGGTTTCTACTTAGTAGAGCAAACAGATTTAAAAGTAAAGTCCTATGATCATGATTTCTATTTAGTAGAGCAAACGAATTTTAAAAGTAAGGTCCTAGGAGCATGATTTATATTTAGTAGAGTAAACAGATTTAAAAGTAAAGTCCTAGGAGCATGATTTTCTACCAGTATTACCCCATAAGCATGTGTCTACCCACCCTTTTCATTAAATACCCCAATATCTGTTTACAAGTTATTACATACCAATGAATGAATTACACAAGTAAATAAAAAAATCTAGAAGCTATTCTATTGAGAGCCTTCAATTAGGCCCAGATTCCCCAAAGCTTCCAATGACCTCATATGCCTCAATTCCATAGACAATGACATAGTCCAGGTGCATCAAAATTGAACAAGTGCAGTGTGGAAGGGCCAACCTCAGTATGCCAGAGTTCAGAGGGTTCTCAAGAGGATCTCAAGGTAGTACACATACTAGAGGGGAAGAACTTATTGACTAAGAGTAGAGTGAAAGTGATTTACACAAGTTGGGAGGTTTTAGTAAAAACTGTATTAAAACAAAAGTCTTTTTGAAAGTAATTTAGTAAAGCAACAGAGACTGTTTGAAAAAGAGATTGGAGTAGTTAACAAAGTCCAAACACCTTAGGATAAGTTCAGATACAGCCAGGAGTCATAGCATCAATGCAGGTTTGGTGGTCACAAACAGAGGTAAAGGTGGTTTGGGAATACATAGGACACATAATTTAGCAAAGACCTAGGAATTAGTATAGTCATGCCCAGAAGCAGCTAACTAGACAGAGTCACAAAATCAGACATAAAGAACAGACTCACATGCAGAGGGATAGGGATTTGGGGAATTCATGGTGGTAAACATGTAACATGTAAGAGATGATTGGTCATCCTTAGAAACAAACAGAAGGGGAAATATACTGATCTCAAGGGAGGGAAAGACATGATGACATGCTAATAATGTAACCCTCAACTACAAGTTTCACAACAAAACCACAAATAGAAACAAACTAGAAACAAGATGAACTGAAACAATAAGAGAATCATATTGTTGTTGGAACTTTGAATTGAAACTAGGACATATCAGTAAAGAGGATAGTGAGCAGAATGAAAGAACAAGAGAACGCAAATGGTTAACATTGGCTTGCAGCTGGCTAACTTAAAGCAGTAGCAAGTAGCACGAGAGAGCATAAATTTTTAAGTATGGGAGATAGTTTTGAACCAAGAGTTCGTGTCTGTGTGTGTTAATGAGAGAGCATATATATAGTTTGAAACTAGGTAGAATAATAAGTTAACAATCAAAATCAAGCAGTAACTATGGAACTAGGTATCAATTAGTATAAAATTAGTAGAAGTACTCCCTTAATTAAGGGAGTTAATTTCAAATGGTAAAGACAAATAAGGAAAGAGATCACATAAGACTGGAATATAACACATAAGGAAATAGTTTCAACATAGTGCAAGTATAGAACATGTAATTAAGGCTATGTACACAATATCCCAATTAAGGAAATAATATAAGATTCGGTTGACAGCATAGTCGACTATAAAATAAAGCAAGGAAAATAGCTTAGAGGCTAAAAATAAGTGGAGAATATTACAAGAGATTAGAAGGATAACACTCACATGGAATCAATGAATCTGATGGACAATAATACTGATTTGGGGGGGGGGGTACCATAAATTTCTATGAACAAACGAAATAAACACACGATTGGCAAGAAAAGGCAAAAATCAGAAACCCTAATAGCACAGTAGGGTAAAAATTATACAAAATCAAGGATTCGCATGGAACATAGTATTGATTAGAAGATTTTAACAGAATAAACATAGTAGAGGCGAAAGAAGCAAAAAATTAGAAACCCTAATGAGCATAGTAGGGTAAAATCACAGAAAACTCAGGGATTCATGAGAAACAAGCAAACATATAGATTAACGAACAAATCATCCAATACAGACTCAAAACCTAGGGTTAAGACCAAGAACTAGGGTTTTCACATAGAAGAGTTTAAAAAAGAGTAGAAACACAGAATCAGTAGAGATATGCAAAGGATAGAGGTTTAAACATAAAGAAAAATCGGTTTAAACAAGTGTAGAAGAAACTCCAAGAAACCCTAACTTTAACGAAAGTAAAAACAACTTGAAGTCGATGATTTTTCAAAAGAGGTTCCAGAACAGTGTAAAACATAGAAGGAACAGACTCGAATCATTTAAAAATGGCCCAGATCTAATAGATACAAACGGAAATTAGGGTTTCAAAAGAAACCTAAATAGAGATGGAAGAACCTGCTTAAAACTTCGAAGATCATAACAAATATAGTGTGACCTTGCCCAAAATCACACTGGATGCACCATGAACAGCCAAAACAGCAACCCTAGATACAAGTCGGCATGGCCCAAGGCCCTTGAAGGCCTCATAGAGAATGAGCAGGGCAATGGAGGAGCCATTGGAGGCTTGGGGTTGAAGAGTGGTCACCGGAGAAAACCGGAGAAGGGAAGCGGTTGAAAAGAATTTAGGGTTAGGTTGAAGGAGAGAGGAGACAAGAGGTTTCAGAGGCGGCGGGCTGTGAGGAATGACTAGGGTTAGGGGGGTATTAGGATTAAAAAAGGAAAGGTATCGTATGGACCGTTGATCTGGGTTCTGGGTTTGGGTAAGTGTATATAGTGTCTGGGTCGGGTATTTTAATAAGAAATTGGGTTGGGGTTGGGTCCAATTTGGTCTGCAATTGAAATGCCAAATCCGGCAATAATTTAAATAGCCATTTTCCTACTTAATTTATAATACATAATAAACAATTTATAAAAAATAAATTTATGTACCAAAATAATTTAAAATATATAATTATCATTTAAAAAATATTGGGACCAATTTTACGCGCATAAAATGTAATTATACACTAAATGGGCTAATATTGCAATTCTATGCAATTTAGCTTAAAAATACCAAATGCAATTATAAAAATGCATAAAAAATATATTAACCATATTTTGGTATAAGTATAGAAATTAAATGAATAAATCATCATAACAATAATTTGGGGAATAACTATTGGGATTTATGAATAAAGGGGGAGGAAATAAATCAATTTAAATCCTTAAATTATGAAAAAAATTATAAAAACCTTGTGCATGCTTATATATATGCATATATATGCTATTTCAAAGGTATTTATGTATATAAAAATGTATAGGGGAAAATTGGATATCAACACTCAGTCTACTATGTTTATGCACACATGAGCTTCCTATGTATGTTTCTTGACCATGTTCATGCATTACTCTAAATTATTGTATTAAAAATCTTGGGATACTTATTCATGTACAGAATTTACTCGACTATACTTCTCTATGCTACGCTATTCAGCCATAACTTGCTACTTGATCATGTCTGTATAAATTCTGAATTCTTCAAACAAGCATGCTACTCTACCAATTGTGATCCCCATTTCTCCTTATAGTTGCTTGCTTTACTACCATCCTGTTTTATAAACTCATGCTTGCTAATACAAGGATCACTCAGGTCTAATGCCTAGGGAATATATGATGTGCATAACTGAACTTGCTATATGTGATCAATTTGTATTAAGTACTTGTTTACTGATTAGTTGTGGTGTTAAAAGTATGATGCTGTTGACCCTAAGCTTCTGTAATAGGTTTCCTTAGTAGCATTCCTACTTGAAATGAATTAGTCTACAACTCTTAGTTATGTCCTGCTTTGAACTCTTTTGTTCTTCTTGGGAAGGTTGTTGCGGTATCTACCCCAAAGGGGAGTCTCTCAAACATGTCATTGTCACTTGTTAATCTTCTTAGAACTAATCCATGTCCTTAACTCTCATGCTTAGTTTCGTGTCTTGTAGATTCATGTTTCCTATAACTAATCCAGTGCATCTGAAGAAGTCTCTGCTTTGAACTTATTTGCTAGTCTGAAAGCCTTACATATGTGCTCCTTGTAAGGTCTTTGTACATGTGTGTCCTCCCACCTGTTAGATGTCACCCCTAAGGTGATACTTAGAAAATCTTTCTCCTAATGATTGTAATAATAGGAATCCATATGTCTTTGCCTTAACTCTGAGCTATTTGAATGATATATTTTATGTCCCCACGTTCCTGTTATTTGTTAATGGGTAAGCAGGACAATTGTCTTCATGTTTGGGGCATGGCTTATTGGGTCGTATGTGTTATTTGATCTGAGCATTGGTCAGACAAGATTGCGAGCCTGAGTATTGGGCCTGTTAGATATGCAAGAGTACAACTTGTGAAGGCTGATAAGGGCACTGCTGGGTTAATTTGTACTTGTGCTGGACCTGTAATTGTTGTATTTGGGCTTGTAATAGCCCTATAAAGTTTGTATTTGTTTTATTATTCTCACTGGGCCTATAATGATTTGTACACTGAATGATGGGTAGATTAATTAAAAGGGGGAATGGGTATTCTAATGCTTGCATAAAAGAGTAAAAAATATGCCTGTAGGGTCTATGTGTTCTAATCGCTATTTCGTTCAGCATGCCTTATATATTATTTGGTTTAGTGTGTTATACACTAATAGAAAGCATGCCTATAGGAATCATACACACACTTCACTCGATAAAACATGCTGACCCAAGTAATTTCTATTTATTTCCACTTGTACTACTAAACGCCTCTAGATAGCATGCCTATAGGATTCAATAATACATGTTTTGCTACGTCCACCTAGATACCATGTCTATAAGGTTGTAATTAATCAGTCAACCAACTGCTTCTATTGTTCTTAGTACGTTGCTCCTTTAGATATCATGACTATAGGATCTTAATCAACCAATCAGTCACTTTGTAATTTCATCGAATTGACATACTTAGACGACATGTCTATAGGGATAAAGTAGATAAAATCAATTTCAATTGTTAACTACTAGAAATCCTGCCAATAGGATACTATCGCCGGCCTAAGAAACATGTCTATAACACCAACACTTGCAATTCAGATGGTTTTACTGCCTCCTTGCACCAACAATTTAGAAATCATGCTTGCAGTATTTTTAACACCTTAATCTGCAAAATTCATTGCATGTACATTGTTGAAAATGCAAAATCACCTAGACGCCCTGCCTATATGACTTTAAATTCTGATTCTAAAATTATATATTGTTTGAAATGCCCGCGTGAATTTATTGTTTATGTGTGGAGGCTAACTTGGGCCTTTAATTGTCTTTACATTAGGTCCTATTTGTTTTTAATGTTGGTTAGTTTTATCATTTTTGAGCACCCTAAGTTGAGTCTAGAACCACCCAAATAGAGGTCTAAAGCCTCCTAGACCATAGGCATGGGACGAGTAGCGCATGCATAGGGTACGACTTAGAATTGAATTAGAACGCTTTTAGGTAAACAACTTCAAAATAGTAATCGGGTAGCAGTAGATAATAGTTTGTTTCCGCTGAATAATATGAGCAACTCCTACCTAAAGGAAGTTGCGAAGTATTATTTATGTTGCATGGGGTGATCTTTTAGGCTAAAAAACTTAGGACCCCCCTTTCCCTTTATATACTTGTTATCTACACTTAGTTATCTAATATAGACAAATGTAGTTGTATCCTTGTAGTCACTAAGATTTGTACCAATTCTCATATGTTACAGTAAGACTCTTCGACTTCTAATTTCTCTTTATTTATGTAACGACCCAAATCCACTAAGGTCGTGATAGCGCCTAACACCGCCGTCAAGCAAGCCAACGGTGAATGATTAACTTAATTACTCCTTTTAGTATTTGAAATCATAATTTTCATTAATTAAAGAGTGTGAAATAGAATTTACAGGGTAAGTGATAATATTTACACGAGCAACAATAATGAACAATCCCGTAAGAACCCCCAAAACACGGTGTCACAGGTGCATGAACATCTATTAATGGGTACAACAATAATACAACATTTGTTTGAAATACAAGATAGATGGGGAATATAAATAATTCTGATGGAGACACTGTATGTTGCAGATCGTATCAAGGAAGTGCAGCTCACCATAAAGTCCCCGCAACAGCCGTGCCTCTGCACCCAGAGGACCACCGAAACATATATGTATACCTATACAATAATTGCAGCAAGTGCATCATGAGTATGTAAATCAACGCGTACCTAGTAAGTATCTAGCCTAACCCCAGAGAAGTAGTAACGACGGGTCGGCATCGATACTTACTAGTGGTCCAATAAGACATATTCAATAAGAATTAAAAAGATATGGGGCAGAGCAAATAAACGAGATAAACAAGTATAAATGCGTGGTACAATCCTTCTCAACAATTAAACTCGAACTCTCGGTTAGCAGTTACCTCCTCCATCGGATGTGTGTGTGTGTGTGTGTGTGTATATATATATATATATTTAATGAACTTTACCTAATAGGTCATCATAATTCAAATCCAGAAAACTCCCAGATATACTGGCTTTTTGACAAATAATACGCACGGTTTGATAGGAGAATTTTATAAAAATGCCGAGGGGTACGGCCCGATCCCATCATAATCTAGTATATAACTATAGATACATCTACTATATTGCCGAGGCTAACGGGTCGCTCCCATGAGAGTGTGGTACATAATCTTGCCGACTCTAACAATTTGATCACATAAGATGTGCGCACTGCTGAGGGTCGAACGACACGAACCATAGATATATCTATCATGTCGAGGCGAACGGATGATCCCATTAGAATAAGAAGCTTTTACGGGTCCTTGACACCACTCACGAAGGGACATGTGACTTATATGGAGCATTGATGAAACCTTTCTATGAGAACGCATAACGCGGGAGAAATTCGTAAGAGGAGTAAAATTATTCGCGGCTAATCACGAAGCCCGTCGAATCTCTACATTAGCGAGTCGATCGCTCTACACAAGTCTAGTCTCAAGTCGTAATGTAACATAAAGGAATTTAATATGCAAGAGACTACTCAAATAGTACAACTATAGTATGGTGTGAACCTAAGTCTACCCGAACAATAGCATGGATTTAGCTAAATACAGACTCTCATCACCTCGTGCATAAGTAGTCCCTGCAACAAGTAGAACATATCAAATACATCACGTAGGGGTAATTTCCCCCTCAAAGAGTTAGACAGGAGACTTGCCTCACTTCGAAGATCCATAACCGGCTCCAAAGCCTCTCTAACAACTCAAACTTATGCCCGTCGATCCAAAAAGTAGTCAACAAGGTGCAAACCAATCAAAATATACTCTAATACCCAAAATCAATCAATTTAAAGAATTCCCAACCCTGCTCGAAAAGTCAATAAAGTCAATTATTGGGCCTACATGCCCTGATTTCAAAAATTTTCAAAGATAAACTTTAACCATAGCACCACGAACTCAAATATATAATGTATTCCTAATTCCATGTCTAATTTTTGTGGTAAGAGTCCAAAAATACCAAATTTCTAGGTTTCTTTCACAATCTCACAATTTCTACTAATTTCTATGGTTAAATCCTTGTAGAATCCACGTAGTTGGCTAATAATATGTGGGAATTTCTTCCTTGCAATAGACGATGAAAACCTCCCCTTGAAGCTATCAAAAAATTTCCTAAACCAAGATAGAAATGAGTGAAATGAGCAAAATCCGGATTTAAAAAAATCTGCCCAGGTTCGCATTTGCGGAAAAACTTCGCATTTGTGAATGAACAGTAAACTCCAATGAACAGTGTTCGCAATTGCGAATGAACAGTGTTCGCAATTAACTAGCAAACCCAAACTTCTCCAAAATGATCCGAAACCACCCCGAAACTCATCCGGAACCTCCTGGACACAAACCATATATAGATTTCAATCATAAAACATGCAATGGACCTGATCGGGCACTCAAAACACTAAAAAGAGGTCGTCTTGACCTGATATTGACCATGGTCAAACTCCAATTTTTTAACTTTACTACTCTCTTAACCAATGATCCAAAATACATCCAAGCGCCCCGAGACCCCACCAAATAATACCAACAAGTCCCAAAACATGATATCTCAAATCACATCAAACAATACCGAAACTACAAATCGCGCCTTGAATCGAATTATTAGTTACAAAATTTTCAATTCTATAATTTGCCCCGAAGCATATCAAATCAATCCAGAATGACTTCAAATTTGGCACACAAGTCATAAATGACATTACGGACCTATTCCCACTTCCAAAATTGGAATCCATCCCCGATATCAAAATGTCCACTCCCAGTCAAACTTTCCAAAATCCTACAATTTTTAACTTTCACCAAATGACCCCGAAATGACCTTCGGACCTCCAAATACACATCCGGATGTGCTCCTAAGAACAAAATCACCATACAGAGCTATTCTCATGCTCAGAATCCCAAACGGACATCGATAACATCAAAATCTACTTCAACCCAAACTTATGAAATTCATCCAAAATGCAAACTTTCCACAATAAGCGCCGAAACGCTTCCGGCACATCCAAAACCTGATCCGGACATACGCCCAAGTCCAAAATCATCATACGGACATATTGGACCTTCAAATCCCGCTTCCGAGGTCGTTTACTTAAAAGTAAAACCTTAGTCAATTTTCCAACTTTAAGCTTCCGAAATTAGAATTTTCCATCTGAATCAACTCTAAACTTCTCGAAATTCAATTCCGACCACACGTACAAGTGAAGATAGTCAAGGTCTCAAACTTCCGAACGATGCGCTACAGCTCAAAATGACCGGTCGGGTCATTACAACTTATTTGATCACCTAGCTTAATGATCTAATCCATATATTGTAAAATTCAGACGGGAACCACAGTTACGGACCTTGAAGAGTGCCTAATACCTTCTCTTTGATGTGATTTGAGCCCTTACCTAATCTATGGTGGTGTTGACTAGTCAAATAGAGTTATTTGCAAATAGATGCCATAACACACCTTAAAAATCGTTAGATGATGACTCTTCTCTTTTAATACCTTATTTAAGAGAGTTTTCACATGTCGAAACCCGAGAAAACGGGGAACGATAGCATGATGACTCTGATGGGGATTATCACTTAGGCTTAACCGTAACGAACGCGATTCATGTGGATTACTTACTTTGTTACATGCACATCTCTTCTCTTATTTACCTTTATTTGCTATGACGTGCACACCCCATTCCTTATTCTCCTTTGTTTGCTATGACCTGTATGACCGCTCTCCATTTCTTTCCATCTTGACCGCTATATTATCTCTATTTCCTAACCTGCTTCATTATGTTCTCACATATTTTCATGAGCCAAACTGACTTCTTTCTATTCTTTTCTCTTCTTTTTATGTTCACTTTTGCTATTTTATTTACTGCTTCTTACATGGAAATACTTGGAAATATGTTATTATTTTGCATAAAGCATGCTCTACATCATACTCCAATCGTGCCCATTATCAACATAGCGATGCATGATGAGTGTCTGCGCTTTCCTGAAAATTACCCTTTTAAATTAGAAAGGCTTATTTGCGGTAGACAAGTCGATCAGCGGTGCAATCGATGATCCCATGCCTTTCCCTCTCAAGTTGTCCTTTTGGGAGTACCAGTCTAGACCATTCTAGAAACCCTACTCCAACGTGAAATGTACATGAAGCATGCTAAACCTAGTATGGGTTGGAGGGTTATTAACGTAACAACCCGCTAAGATGAACCTTGTCCAAAGTACGACAGAATTTCCACAATCCCAATAGACACTGTCATATTATGTGCATTACTTGGAGAAAATATACCAACATGTTGATCATTGTTGCGTAAGTAGTCGAATCTGGAGCGGGAAAGGGCTAACATTTGCTTGTTTGCAGAAAACGAAGCATGAAATCCCAAGGTTCGGTATGGTCAAAAACATCCCACCTTTGTTACTTGACTGGTGGAAAGACCTTGCACGTTGCGACAAAAATTATGTGACAATAGTACTTGGTGACCTGCCATCCTTGCTAAACATTCGACCAAATAGGGAATTGATTGAGGCTGCTACTATGTTATGGGATGAGAGGAGATCTGTTTTTCAATTTAGAAATATAGAAATGACTCCTCTCCTAGAAGAAATATGAGGCTTTTCTAAGTTGCAATGGGATAGTCCAGGATTACTGGTACTTGAGAATCGCACTCCCCGCAGTTTTCTGAAGATGTGGGTTCTAACAAAAATGATGAGCTCCTATGTTTAAAGAAATCATACATCCCTTTTGAATTTCTTTTTGAGTGTTATGGGCATAGCAAGTCGTATCATCTTCATCATGATGAACTCGCCACTACTTCTTTGGGTTGGACACACCGCCGGGTTTATATGTTCATCGTCTACTTCTTGGGGTTGTTTATATATCCAATAAAAGGAGGAACGATTCATACTCGCGTAGCCATGGTCACAAGGACCTTCATGGAGGGCATTGAGGGACAAACTCATACCATCATCACTATGATCTCAGTTGAGATGTACCACGCTCTAGACCGGTGCAAGCAGGAATTCGCACACTTTGAGGGTTGTAAGCTATTACTACAAGACTGGCTGCTGGAACACTTTCAGAGAGGAGAGTATCGTCAAGAGTTTCTGCGAAGTCCATTGAATGACTACATAGCCAATCACCCAATGAAAATAACATTTATTCTAGACAGGTTTGCATAGCCTGGAAACGCTGTAAGTTGGGGCTTGGCTTATTGGATCATGTGTGTTATTTGATCTGAGCATTAGTCAGTCAAGCTTACGAGCTTGAGTATTGGGCCTGTTAGATATGCAAGTACGACTGGTGAAGGCCCAGAAGGGCACTGTTGGCTTACTTTGTACTTGTGTTGGACCTGTAATTGTTGTATTTAGGCCTGTAATAGTCCTGTTAAGTTTGTATTTGTTTTATTATTCTCACTGCACTTGTAATGATTTGTAAACTGAATAATAGTGAGATTAATTAAAAGGAGGCTGGGGCAATCTAATGCTTGCATAAAATGGTAGAAAATATGCCTATAAGGTCTATGTGTTCTAATTGCTATTTTGTTCAGCAGGCCTTATATGTTATGTAGTTTAGAGTGTTATACACTAATAGAAAGTATGCCTATAGGAATCACGCACACACTTCACTCGACAAAACATGCCGGCCCAAGTAATTGCTATTTGTTTCCACGTGTACTATTAAACTCCTCTAGATAGCATGCCTATAGGATACAATAATGCATGTTTTGCTACGTCCACCTAGATACCATGTCTATAGGGTTTCAATTAATCAATCAACCAACTGCTTTTATTGTTCTTAGTACATTACTCCTTTAGATATCATGATTATAGGATCTTAATCGACCAATCAATCACTTTGTCATTTTGTTGAATTACCACACTTAGACGACATGCCTATAGGGATAAAGTACATATAATAAATTTTAGTTGTTAACTACTAGAAATCATGCCTATAGGATACTGTCACCTGTCTAAGAAACATGTCTACAACACCAACACTGGTAATTCGGACGGTTTTACTGCCTCATTGCACCAACAATTTAGAAATCATGCTTTTAGGATTTTTAACAACTTAATCTGCAAAATTCATTGCTGGAAATCGAGAATCACCTAGAAACCCTGCCTATAGGACTTTATTTAAATTCTGATTCCGAAATTATATATTGTCTGAACTGCCCGCATGCATTTGTTGTTTATGTATGGAGGCTAACTTGGCCCTTTAATTGTCTTTACGTGAAGTCCTATCTGTTTTGAATGTTGCTTAGTTTTATCATTTTTGAGCAACCTAAGTTGAGTCTAGAACACCCAAATAGAAGTCCAAAGGCTCCTAGACCATAGGCATGGGATAGGTAGTGCACACTTAGGGTACGACTTAGAATTGAATTAGAACACTTTTAGGTAAACATTTTCAACATAGTAATCGGGTAGCAAGAGATAATAGTTTTTGCCCACTGAATAATATACGCAACTCCTACCTAAAGGAAGTTGCGAAGTATTATTTATGTTGTACGGGGTGATCCTTTAGGCTAAAAACCTTAGGACCCCCTTTCCTTTTATATACTTGTTATCTACACTTAGTCGTCTAATATAGACCAATGTAGTTGTATCCTTGTTAGTCACTAAGATTTGTACCATTTCTCATATGTTATAATAAGACTCTTCAACTTCTAATCTCTCATTATTTATTTGATCTCCTAGCTTAATTATCTAATCCACATAGTGTAAAAGTGGACCGGGAACCACAGTTATGGACCTCGAAGAGTGCCTAACACCTTCTTTTTGAGGTAATTTGAGCCCTTACCCGATCTATAATGGCGTTAACTAGTCAAACAGAATTATTTGCAAATAGGTGCCCTAACACACCTTAAAAATCATTAGGTGGAGACTTTTCTCTTTTAATACCTCATTTAAGAGAGTTGTGACGTGTCGAAACCCGCTTTCATGAGAAAGCGGGGCACGACAGCATGGCGACTCTGTTGGGGATTATCACTTAGTCTCTAATCGTAACGAAATCGACTCATGTGGATTACTTTCTTTGTTACATGCACATCCCTTCCCTTATTCACCTTTATTTGCTATGACGTGCACATCCCTTTCCTTATTCTCCTTTGTTTGCTATGACATGTATGACCGCTCTCCATTTCTTTCCATCTTGACCACTATATTATCTCTCTTTCCTTACCCGCTTCATTATGTTCTCGCATATTTTCATGAGCCAAACTGACTTCATTCTTTTCTTTTCTCTTGTTTTCATGTTCACTTTTGCTATTTTATTTACTGTTTCTTACATGCGAAAACTTGTCAAGATGTTATTATTTTTGCATAAATCATGCTCCACATCGTACTCCACTCGTGCCCATTATCAACATAGCGGCGCTTGATGAGCGTCCATGCTTTCCTGAAAATTACCCTTTTAAATCACAAAGCTTATTTGTGGTAGACTAGTCGATCAACGGTGCAATCGACAGTTCCATGCCTTTCCCTGTTAAGTTGTTCATTTGGGAGTACCAGTCTAGACCATTCTAGAAACGTGACTCCAACTTGAAATGTATGTGCATCATGCTAAACCTAGTATGGGTTGGAGCGTTATTAACGTAACAACCCGCTAAGATGAACCTTGTCCAAAGTCCGACAGGATTTCCACAATCCCAATAGATGCTGTCTTATTATGTGCATTACTTGGAGAAAATGTGCCAACATGTTGATCATTATTGCGTAGTAGTTAAATCTGGAGGGGGGAATGAAGCATTAAATCCCTAGGTTCGGTATGGTCCAAAACATCCCACCTTTGTTACTTGACTGGTGGAAAAACCTTGCACCTTGCGACAAAATCATGTGAGAAGAGTACTTGGTGACCTGCCATCCTTGCTAAACATTCAACCAAATAGGGAATTGATTGAGGCCGCTACTATGTTCTAGGATGAGAAAAGATCTTTTTTCCGATTTAGCAATACAGAAATGACTCCTCTCCTAGAAGAAATAGGAGGCTTTGCCAAGTTTCCATGGGATAGTCCGGGATTACTGGTACCAGAGAATCGCACTCCCCATTATTTTTTGAAGATGTTGGGTTTTAAGAAAAATGATTAGCTGATCTGTTTATAGAAATCATACATCCCTTTGAATTTCTTTATGTGTGTTATGGGCATAGCAAGTCGTATCATCTTCATCATGATGAACTCACCACTACTTCCTTAGGTTGGACGTATCACCAGGTTTATGTGCTTGTCGTCTACTTCTTGGGGTTGTTGATGTCACGCCCCAACCTTGAGAGGTGCGAACGACGCTCAATCGAGTGAACCCGACCGAGCAAGCATTTTTGGACACTTCCTACCCAACTCATTATGATCAAGAAACCATACTTTCATTTAATTAAACAGTAGGAAAGATCGTGTATATAACATTGCTAGCATTTTATATTACAACCCTTAAATCATAATTAAATTCCCAAAATTTCATATAGTTTACAATTTAGAAGAACAAGACTTTATAATTAGAACACAATCCAATGACCCATCTAACACCCGTACATAACCCATACAAATGTCTACGGAGCCTCTAAAAATACAAAAGATAGTTATGATCATGCGGCAACAAGGCCCCAGCTACACCTCAAAATGTGGTAATTTATAACAAAAGATATACTGCATGACCCCTAAAAGAAAAGGGGCTCACCAAGACTGCTGAGAGGAGGATGCACCGCTATCTGCGATCAGCACTGTCTGCTACAGAACCACCTACATCCATTTAAAGCTGTAGCGCCCCCGACAAAAGGGACATTAGTACTGTGGAATAGTACTAGTATGTATAACTAAACACCATCTTATTAGAAAGAAAAACAATACAAGAATAAAGTAATCATAAAGATCAACAAAAGCCTTAAGCAACACCACACCATCAAATTAAGGTATCACATATCTTTCAAATAATTTCCATAACTTTAAGTTGGGACATTTAATACTGTTACACCATCATCCAAAATACTACCGCTTTCTTGCGTGGAGTCCGATCACGACCCGATCGGCTAGGTTGTCTCATTTGAGACATATACTCAATCACAATTTCGTTCTCACTTTTCGGTTTCAATATAAGCACAGTACCACCATGTGTGCAGCATGACGTCCGATCATGGTCAGATCGGCTAGGCCGTTGCACCAAGACATTTTCATGTTTCATCAATCATCTCATTTCAAATTTATTTCACATATATTAATTCAGCGGCACTTGGGGCCAAAATTTTTACATCATGCTTGACTAAGGCCACATTTTATATCCCAAGCTCTTATCCCCCACATTTCACATCTTTTCCACTTTCAACAGTAAACCATTCAATTCAAGATAATAGGCACATATGAGAGCAATTATAAGTCGTAAGCATAAAGAGGATTTCACACATTTCGACATAACAATTCTCAATTTAAACTCAACTTGAAGTCTAGGAATTTTAGCACATGTTTCACATTCTTCACACATTCTTAATTGACAAATTAAAGTAGCATATTGAAAGCATTGAGACACACCTTGCAAATATATTCTTGCAACACAAATTCATTTGAAATAGCAACCACTACATCGATCAATTTTCGGAACTTACAACATTTGCATGGACATCAAGGGGTTCAATTTCTAAGAAGAGGGGTTTTTAGCCATACATACCTCAATAGATCTTTCCTTAAATTCTTACAATAATTCCGGAACCCTTAGCAACTTCGATCTATTTCACGAACATTACATGTTGAACCTAAAATTAGAGAGATGATCAAGGTTCTAGCTCATTTGAGCACATTATCAAGCACTAAGTGTGCATTATGATTTTAAGACTTTTTTTGTGAAAGATTCTATCATCCTACACCCTATTCGCTACATTTTTAGCTCACAATCTCCCCATACCCTTTTATCATACATGCATGCAAGATAATCAATCCTTATACCCATGAACCCACTTACTACTTATTTGATTGTTAGAAGAATTTCAATATTTAGAGCTAGGGAATACATCTTTACCTCTTAGGAAGAAGGCTTAGTAAACTTTACTTGATAATCTTCAAAGATTGGTCAAGGACTGAAGAGTGATTTGGTGAGAATCACTTTCTCCCTCTAGAACTCTTTTTCTCACTCTAAAGGTAGTAGAAAATAGCACAATATGGTGTAATAGGGTGTTTTTAATGGGATGGGATCGGGTTTTTAAAGTTAGAAAATAGGAGCCCCAACTCAATCTGCAGTCACATATGCGACTGCATAACTGATATGTAACCCGCAAAGGGACCCAAAAGTAGCCCTCAAGGGCTTGTATCTTTTGCTCAGGTATGCTACCAATATGTAGTCCGCATACCTGTTCTGCAGTTGCATAATGCACCGCAGAAATACCCTTCGCAAAAAGCCCAAGGAGGTTATGCGATAACTATGTGGCCCGCATATCGATTCTGCAATTGCATAACTGGCCGCATAGCTGTCCTAAAATTAACCAACCTTCTGCCTCACTTTGCGGAAACTATGCAGTCTGCATAGTTATTATTCGGCCATATAATGGGCCGCAATAATGCGCTCTTCTAAAACATATTTTCCTTAACTTTTTAATGCACAGATCAATCCAAAAATTCTGAACCGCGACGAGCTAGTAAAAAATTTCTGGCACATATTCCTAACTTGGCACTATGAGATTTTGGATTTTTAAGTAAAAATTTCACGGGGCCTTAGAGTTAATATTTCCAATAAAAGGAGGAAAGATTCATACTCGCTTAGCCATGGTCACAAGGACCTTGATGGAGGGCATTGAGGGACAAACTTATACCATCATCGCTATGATCTTAGTTGAGATATACCGCACTCCAGACTAGTGCAAATAGGGATTTGGACACTTTGAAGGTTGTAATCTGTTACTACAAGTATGGATGCTGGAACACTTTCATAGAGGAGAGTATCTGTAACGACCCCACTGGTCGTTTTTCCTTTTAGAACCCCATTCCCTTAAATAAAATTTCCTGCACTTACTTTAACTAATTTACAACTTGCGAGGATGGTGGGTTCGGGATTTAGAAGAGTTTGGAGTGAAATATGGCCATTTGATTCCTTAGAATTTTCTTAAAAGGCTAAGTTTGACTTTGGTCAATATTTTGAGCAAGCGGACCCAGATTAATGATTTGACAATCCCAGAGGGTCCGTAGGAAAATATGGGACCTGGATGTGTGCCCGAAATCGAATTCCAAGGTCCCTAGCCTGAGTAATGAATTATTATTAGAAATTGTTAATCTGATGTTTTAAAGATTTAAAGAAACTAATTAATGATTGATTCCATGGGTATCGGGCTCGTATGTTGGCTCCGGAGCCCGGTATAGGTCCGATATATCATTTGAGACATGCATGCAAAATTTGGTGTCAATCCGAGTAGTTTTAGGGCGCTTCAACTCGTTAGAGGAAAATTAAGAACTTGAAGTTCATAAGTTTGATTCATTTGGTCTTAGGAGTGACTCTTAGATTTAGCGCTATTTCGGGCATTCCAAAGGTTCGAGTAGGCCTGTCTCGTGATTTCAGACTTGTCAGTATGTTCGGGCGAGGCCCGGGAACCCCAAGCATCAACCGGATGAGGCTCGAATGAGGTTGAGAATTTGGAGAAGTGATGAAGCATCTGCTTCTGTCATAACCGCACTTGCGGTTGGTCAACCGCAGGTGCGAGACCGTAGAAGCGGTCATAGCCTCGCAGATTCGGCCTAGAACTGGCCAGGCCAAACCGCAGAAGCGGCCCCTTAGCTGTAGAAACAGCTTCACAGATGTGGCTTCAAGACCGCAGAAGCGGTCCCAGCCCTTTTATCCAATTCCGCAGATATGGTCTCCCCTCACAGATGCAGTCCCCTGACCGCAGATGCGGATATTGCTGAAGCAGTGAGCTTTATTTAAGTCGAGCTCCAGCCATTTTTGACTATTTGGCACTCGGGTATTGAGCAATTTTGGAGCTATTGATAAGGGATTTCCACATACCATCGTGAGGTAAGTTCATCCCCCTTATTTCTAAGTTTAACACTCGAGTTTTGGGTAGATTAACACCTAAAGATTTGGAGAAATCAAGGGGTTAGAGCTAGACCTAGGATTTTAATAAAACTTAGATTTTACAATGAAATTGGTTATGAAATGGATTAGAAAATCATATATTATTGATCCTTAGGTTATAGAGAACAACTTCCTTTGGAAAATTTTGGAATCCGGTCATGTGGGCCCGGGATCAGATTTTAGGAAACTTGTATTAATGGTTGGGAAATGGATTAAATAGCTAGAATTCGATCTTGTGAGCTTATATTGACTAGTTCCTACCTCATTTAACTAGTTTTGGATCGTTTGGCTCCAAATTGAGAGTTTGGGCTCGTTCTTGGTATTGGAAGTGCACTTTGGAGCGAGGCGAGTCTCCTTTCTAACCTTGTAAGAGGGAATTGTCCCCATAGGTGCAATAATTGAGTAATTTGCTGCTAAATGCGGGGGGACTGCGTACGCACTAGGTGACGAGAGTCCGTGCATAGCTACTATTATGTTAATTGTCCGGGTAGTCTAGGACCCGTATCATGTTATATTTGTGAATGTCTCTATATTTTCTTGCTAATGTGATCACTTAGGGCATGCTAGAGACTTGGAAAGGAATATAAGCGAATGTATACACTTGTTGGACACTTGTATGAATTTACTTGGAATTAAATGTGCATTCATGTGTTTTCTTGATATTAATTGATATTTGTGGATCGGACCGATCGCCTCGGTAGAAATAGATGCATCTATGGTTCGCGCCATTCGACCCTCTAGCAGTGTACAATTTATTTTCTGTTGGATCGGGTATATATATATATATATATATATATATATATATATATATATATATATATATATATATATATATATATATGTGTGTGTGTGTGTGTGTGTGTGTGTGTGTGTGTGTGTGTGTGTGTGTGTGTGTGTGTGTGTGTGTGTGTGTGTGTGTACTTGAAATGAATACGGTTAACTGTAAAATTGTTAAGAACATGACTTATTACCTCTTGCTACAAACTGTGGATTATTTGTGACTACCATGCCTAGCAGAACACTTTATTATATTACTTGACCCTAGTAAGTGTCATGTCGACCTCTCGTCTCTACTTCTTCGAGATTAAACGGGATACTTACTGGGTACATATTGTTTTTGTACTCATGCTACACTTCTGTACTTAATTGTACATGATCTGAGGCAGGTATATCTGGCTATCAGACTGGTGCGTGCCTCTGATTTATAGACCGAGACTTCCACGGTGAGCTTCTCCCTTCCTGTGCCGTTCAGTAGCTTGATGGGGTCTTTCTTTACTTTTGTTGTCTATTCTATTCCGGACAGTAGGATAGTATTACTCTTTTGTACATTCTACTAGTTGCCCACTACTTGGGACACCAGGTCTTGGCACATACATTAGTAGAAAATTCTTTTGGGTTGTATAATTATTATTAAATATTGCTTATCATCACCTGTTTTAACTGCAAATTAAGAAATGTTGTAACCGATTTGGGTAAGTAAAATAAGAATTTACTAATACTTTCGCATTGGCTTGCTCGACAACGGTGTTGGGCGCCATCACGATCTGTTATGGAAATGGGTCGTGACAACATGGTATCAGAGCACTAGATTCGCATAGGTCTCACAAGTTATGTGCAAACCTAATAGAGTCTTGCGGATCGGTACAGAGACATCTGTATTTATCTTCGAGAGGCTATAGGGTGTTAGGAAAAACTACTCTTTATTCATTTCCTATCATGTAATGGTTGGTATACTAAATTTCCCTCTTCTATTTTGTCACAGATGGTGAGGACACGCACGGCTGATGTTCCACACCCGGGAGGAGCTGCTCCCACCATTGCTAGAGGCCAAGACAGAGGTCGGGGGAGGGCACCAGCCCGAGGTAGGGTATGAGGGCATCCCAAAGTTATTCCAGTGGTACCACCAGCAGATCCTGCGGGAGATCCTATTATCAAGGAGCAGGGCGAGGTGCCCGCAGCTGAGCCTACCCTAGTAGACTTTATGACAGCATGGGATTCCAGGAGATCATGGGCCGTATGCTACGGTTCATGGATTCTATGATCAGGCTAGTTTATTTCCAGCGGACCACCTACATCACAGGCAGGAAGGGGAGCACAGACCCTTACTGCTCAGGCTCCTGGTCATACAACTGCAGTGTATCAGACTCCGGGTGCACTACCTGCAGATGGGGCTCAACCAGTTGCTGCAGTGGCACCCCAGACTAGCTGCGGATGGCGATCCACAGAAGTTATTGGATAGATGGACTAGGCTTCACCCTCCGGTCTTTGGGGGCGAGCTTCATGAGGATGCCCAGGACTTCATAGATAAGTGTAGGGACAGACTGCATAACCTAAGGATATTGGAGTCACATGGAGTTGACTTCACTACTTTTCAGCTTGAGGGCAAGGCTCGTAGATGGTGGCAGACTATGTTCTAAAAAGGCCAGTAGGTTCTCCTCCCATCACTTGGGGTCAGTTCGCATAGTTATTCTTGGATAGGTACATTTCACCATCTGAGAGGGAAGAGCTACTGTATCAGTTTGAGTATCTTGAGCAGGGTCAGATGTCGGTGACTGATTATGAGGCGAGATTTTCTGAGTTGTCTCGCCATGCACTCATGATACTTCCTATAGATGTAGAGAGAGTGCGGAGATTTGTTGCGGGGTTGCACCCCGGTATTCAATCTTGCATGGCCCGAGAGGTGGAGATGGGTACAGAGTATTAGCTAGTGGTAGAGATTGCTAGCAGGATTGAGGGATATTGCCAGAGGGCAGATGTAGTAGGATAAGAGGGCTAGATTCTCCGGAGAGTTTAGAGGTGCCCCAGCTAGGGGTAGAGGTTAGTTTGGTAGGGGTCAGCCCAGCAGGCCCCCATATTCAGCACTACCGCCTTCTCGGGGTGCTCCAGCGTGTCCTTATTTCAGCGCCATGCTAGAGAGCTTGTATCGCCTGCCAGCTATTCAAGGTTCCTCCGGGGGTATTCAGGATTCTTATTTCAGTGCTATGCCGGAGAGTTCCTACCGTCCACCGGCTATTCAGGCTTCTTCCAGTGGGTCTATAGGCCATCAGGGCAGCAGGCTGCCACACCACGGGGTTGTTTTGAGTGCGGAGATCTTAGCCATATAAGGAGGTACTGCCCCAGGCTCCGGGACAAGGCCATTACAGCAGGGTCAGTAGCCTATGATTTTAGCACCGGCTGCCCCGCCACCTAGAGGTGGAGGGAAAATGCGTAGGGGCCATCCTAGAGGTGGAGGGCAGGCAGGGAGAGGTCAGCCAGCTACTGCTCAGTCCGGTGGAGGCCAGCCAACCGGTGCTCCAACTAGATTCTATGCCCTTACGGCTAGGCCAGATGCATTGGCTTCAGATGCCGTTATCACATGTATTATTTCTATAGGTGGTAGAGATGCTTCGATATTATTTGATCTAGGCTCTACTTATTCATATGTATCATCTCTATTTGCTCGTTTCCTGGTTATTTCTCCTGATCCTTTGGGCATTCCTGTTCATGTGTCCACCTTTGTGGGCGATTCTGTGGTTGTGGATTGGATCTACCGGTCCTGTGTGGTCACATTCTGTGGTTTTGAGACTAGTGCAGATCTCCTGTTACTTGATATGATCGACTTTGAGATCATCCTGAGCATGGATTGGTTATCCTCATATCACGCCGTCCTATATTGCCATGCCAAGACTGTTACTTTAGGGATGCTAGGGTTGCCGAGGTTGGAGTGGGTTCCACAGTTGATACATCTAGTTGGGTTATCTCTTTCCTGAAGGCTCGGCAAATGGTCGAGAAGGGGTGTTTGGATTATTTGGCTTATGTTCGAGACACCACCGTAGCGTCTCCGATGATTAATTCAGTTCCAGTAGTTCGAGAGTTTGCCGATGTGTTTCCGTTTGATCTTCCTAGCATGCCATCGGATCGTGATATTGATTTCGGCATTGATTTGGCTCCAGGCACCCAACCTATATCTATCCCATAGTACCGTATGGCTCCGAAGGAGTTGAAGGAGCAGCTTGAGGAGTTGTTAGCAAAGGTGTTTGTTAGACCCAGTGTATCGCCTTGGGGTGCACCAGTGTTATTTGTGAAGAAGAAGGATGGAACTATGCGAATGTGTATTGATTACCGCCAGTTGAACAAAGTCACCATCAAGAACAAGTATCCGTTGCCTCGTATCGATGATTTGTTCAACAAGTTGTAGGGTGCTAGGGTGTTCTCCAATATTGACTTGAGGTCAGGGTATTATCAGCTGAAGATTCAGGACTCGGATGTTCCGAAGACTGCATTTCGGACTAGATATGGCCACTATGAGTTCCTAGTGATATCCTTTGGCTTGACTAATGCCCTAGCTGCATTCATGGACTTGATGAACAGGGTATTCAGGCCTTACATTGATTCATTTCTCGTTGTCTTCATTGATGACATCTTGATATACTCCCGTAGCCTAGGGGAGCACGAGCAGCATTTGAGGGTAGTGCTTCAGACCTTGTGAGAGCAGAAGCTATATACTAAGTTCTCCAAGTGTGAGTTTTGGCTAGAGTAAGTGGAATTCTTGGGGCATATTGTGTCAGGAGAGGGTATTAAGGTGGACCCTAAGAAGATTGAGGCAGTTCAGAGGGTATTAGGAGTTTCCTAGGGTTAGCAGGTTAATATAGATGATTCGTGCAGGGCTTTTCATCTATTGCATCACCTCTGACTAGATTGACCCAAAAGAGTGCTCCTTTCCATTGGTCTGATGATTGTGAGGCGAGCTTTCAGAAGCTCAAGCCAGCCTTGACAACAGCACCAGTCCTTGTGTTGCCTTTCGGTTCAGGGATGTATATGGTATATTGTAATGCTTCGCGTGTTGGATTGGGATGTGTATTGATGTAGGGGGCGAGTTTATTGTATATGCATCGTGTCAGCTGAAGGTTCATGAGAAGAATTATCCTGTGCATGATCTAGAGTTGGCCGCGATTGTTCATGCTCTTAAGATATGGAGGTATTATCTGTATGGGGTGCCACGTGAGGTTTATATGGATCATCGCAGCTTACAACATTTGTTCAAATAGAGGGATCTTAATTTGAGGCAGCATAGGCGGCTTGAGTTACTAAAGGATTATGACATCACCATTCTTTATCATCTAGGCAAGGCAAATGTGGTCGCGGATGCCCTTAGCAGAAAGGCAGAGAGTATGGGTATCTTGGAATTCATTCCAGCAGAGGAGAGACCACTAGCTTTGGACATTCAGTCCTTTGCTAACAGACTTTTGAGGTTGGACATTTCGGAGCCCAGTCGAGTCCTTGCGTGTGTTGTTGCTTAGTCTTCATTATTGGGGCAGATCAAGGCTCGACAGTTTGATTATCCACATTTGGCGGTTCTCAGAGAGACGACGCTTCAAGGAGGTGCCAAGGAGGTTTCTATGGGCGAGGATGGTGTTTTGTGACTCCAAGGTCGTCTATGTGTTCCTAATGTTGATGGTCTGAGGGAGAGGATTCTAGAAGAGGCACACAATTTGCGATATTCTATTCATCCGGGAGCTACGAAGATGTAACGTGACTTGAGACAACATTATTAGTGGCGGAGGATGAAGAAGGACATAGTGGAGTATGTGGCTAGGTGTTTGAATTGCCAGTAGGTCAAGTATGAACACCAGAGGCCGGGTGGCCTAGTTCAGTAGATGCCTATACCAGAGTGGAAGCGAGAGCGCATGACCATGGATTTTGTAGTTGGGTTGCCGCAGAATTTGCGGAAGTTTGATTCAGTGTGGGTCATTGTCAACAGATTGACCAAGTCGGCACACTTCATACCGGTGGTGACTACTTATACTTCGGAGAGACTGGCTTAGATTTACATTCGGGAGATAGTCCGGTTGCACGATGTGCCTGTTTCCATCATATCAGATAGAGGCCCTCAGTTCACTTTGCATTTCTGGAGAGCTGTTTAGGGTGAGTTGGGGACCCGCATGGAGCTTAGCACAACACTTCATCCACAGACCGATAGGCAATCGGAGCGGACAGTTCAAATTTTGGAGGACATGCTCAGAGCATGTGTGATTGACTTTGGAGAGCAGTGGGATCAGTTCTTGCTCTTGGCGGAGTTTGCGTACAACAACAGCTATCAGTCCAGCATAGAGATGGCTCTATACGAGGCTTTATATGGTCGACGTTGTCGTTCTCCTATCAGGTGGTTTGAGCCTAGTGAGGCTAAGTTATATGGTACAGATTTGGTACAAGATGCCTTGGACAAGGTAAAGTTGATTCAGGAAAGGCTTCGCACAACTCAGTCTAGACAGAAGAGCTACGCGGATCAGAAGGTGCGTGATGTATCATTCATGGTTGGCGAGAAGGTCCTTTTGAAAGTCTCGCCAATGAAGGGGTTATGAGATTCGGGAAGAAAGGCAAGCTGATCCTAAGGTTTATTGGCCCATTTGAGGTGTTGAGGTGAGTTGGGGAGGTTGCTTACGAGCTTGATTTACCCCTCAGCTTATCAGGAGTTCATCCAGTTTTTCATGTATCGATGCTTCGGAAGTATCATGCCGACCTATCCCATGTGTTAGACTTCAGTACTATTCAGCTGGATGAGAGTTTGGGTTATGAGGAGGAGCCAGTTGCCATTATTGATAGACAGGATTGCTAGTTGAGGTCCAAGAGGATTTTTGCGGTGAGGGTCCAACCAGTCGAAGAGGCAACCTGGGAGTCAGAGGAGGACATGCGGAGCAGATTTCCATATTTATTCAGTATCTCAGGTACTTTTCTATGTTCGCTCGAGGACGAACGTTTGTTTAAGAGGTGGAGAATATAACGACCCGACTGGTTGTTTTGCCTTTTAGAACCTCGTTCCCTTAAATAAAACTTCCCGTGCTTGCTTTAACTAATTTATGACTTGTGGGGATGGTGGGTTCGGGATTTGGAAGAGCTTGGAGTGAAATATGCCCATTTCATTCCTTAAGATTTTCTTAAAAGGCTAAGTTTGAATTTGGTCAATATTTTGAGCAAGCGGACCCGGATTCCTGATTTGATAGTCCTGGAGGGTGTGTAGGAAAATATGGGACCTGGGCGTATGCCCGAAATCGAATTTTGAGGTCCCTAGCCATTGTACTGAATTTTTATCAGAAATTGTTAATCTGAAGTTTTAAAGATTTAAAGAAACTAATTAATGATTGATTCCATGGGTATCAGGCTCGTATGTTGGCTCCGAAGCCCGGTACAGGTCTGATATATCATTTAAGACTTGCCCGCAAAATTTGGTGTTAATCCAAGTAGTTTTAGGGCGTTTCATCTCGTTAGAGGAAAATTAAGAAATTGAAGTTCATAAGTTTGATTCATTTGGTTTTAGGCGGTGACTCATAGATTTAGTGTTGTTTCGGGAATTCTAAAGGTTCAAGTCGGTCCGTATCGTGATTTCAGACTTGTCAGTATGTTCGGGTGGGGCCCGGGATCCCCGAGTGTCAACCAGACGAGGCTCGAATGAAGTTGAGAATTTGCAGAAGTGATAAAGCATCTACTTCTGTCATAACCGCACCCGCGGTTGGTCAACTGCAGGTGCGAGACCGCAGAAGCGGTCGTAGCCTCGCAGATGCGGCCTAGAGCTGGCTAGGCCAAACCGCAGAAGCGGCTCCTTAGCTATAGAAGCAGCTTCGCAGATGCGGCTTCAAGACTGCAGAAGCGGTCCTAGCCCTTTTAGCCAATTTCGCAGATGTAGCCTCCCCTCACAGATGCAGTCCCCTGACCGCAGATGCGGATATTGCTGAAGCAGTGAGCTTCATTTAAGACGAGCTCCAGCCATTTTTGACCATTTGACACTCGGGTATTGAGAAAATTTGGAGCTTTTGAGAAGGGATTTCTACATAGCATCGTGAGGTAAGTTCATCCCCCCTTATTTCTAAGTTTAGCACTCGAGTTTTTGGTAGATTAACACCTAAAGATTTGGAGAAATCAAGGGGTTAGAGCTAGACCTAGGGTTTTAATAAAACTGAGATTTTACCATGAAATTGGTTATGAAATGGATTAGAAATCATATATTATTGATCCTTAGGTTATAGAGAACAATTTCTTTCGGAAAATTTCGGAATCCGGGCATGTGGGCCTGGGGTCGGTGTATAGCCCTAAAAAATTTTGCTTAGTAATTTAAGACTTCGTGGTGCCAAGGTAGGCTAAATATTTTATCTTGCATCCAAATGAGGATTAAGGATATAATGGATATCAATTGGATATATTAATAAGTGTATAAGTCATATTAGAAGTGAATTGGGGTCTAAGGGGAGGCCTAAGTCTAAGCCAAGTTATAAAATTTCATAATAGACGAAAGTTGCAAATGAGTGCGCACAAGACCTCACTTTGGATAATTATATCTCCAGTTATATAAGGATTTGTGTGATTCACATCCTATCAAATAAATGTACTTTGAGTCTAGTTTCCAACGCTTCAAACCGTTCGTCATTCGGATATTCCTACACAAAGTTATGACCAAATTACCAAAGCAGCGCAGAAATTTGAACTACCGCAGCACCCCATGCGGCGTCCAGCGCGCTGCGCCAGTAGTAATTCTAGTATGGTCCGAAATTTCATTTCTAGACACATTTTGCACAGACGCCCCGTGCCCCACAGCGCCCCACGCGGCGCGGCAGTACAAAAAAATGGGTTTTTAAGACCCGAACCCCATTTCATTTAACTCGATTGAGGTTTATTTTTGGGGAAATTTTTGGTATTCTAGAGTGAAGGGAGAGAGATTCTAGAGAGAGGAAAGGGGAAAACTAAAGATTTCACTACTCTTCCTTGAATCACACCTTGAAATCGCATCAAAGGGTTGCTAAGGCTTCAAAGAGGTAAGAATTTCTTTACCCAAATTCTCCAACTTTGAAATTTAACTAGAAATGGGTAATTAGTAAGATGATTCTTGGATGTGAGAGTATTCATTATTCATGCATGTACAAATTAGGTTTGTGGGAAGATTGTTGAATATAAACAAGTAAATATTGGGTTGGGAAATGAAGGGAATCTTGTAAAAGGAATTTAAAATCAAGATGCTCAACTAGTGTTTGATAAAATGCTCAAATGAGCTGAAACCATGAATACCTTCCTAATTTGTGTTCAAATTTTGTTATGTCTCAAAATAGATTGAAGTTGCTAGAATTTTCGGAATATCGTAGTAATTAAAGGAAAGATCAAGAAAGATGACTAACTTTGACCTTTGTAAAGTCACTTTGTTTGGTGTACGAATATTTGGTATGTGATATCTACGTGGATTATTTGTGGAATTCTTGTGATTGGTATGATTTGATTGTTCGTGGTTAAGTCTCCCGATATAATGGTGTACGTAATTGGCAATAAACCAAATGTGTGATTGTGAATGTGTTATGTGGTAAGATTTGAGAAACAAATGATGGAAGGAAATCATAAATAATGCAGTTGGAACAACTGTGGTAATAACATATATGGCTTCTATTGGCAATTATCGCGGTGACATAAAATGCATATGAGTTGTTGAATATGATGGAAATAGTATTGATGGCTATAGAAATTCATTGAGAATTGTTGTTGTTATTGTTGTGTTGTTTGTGAATTGTGATTGTTCGGTGGGATCGGGTTGCGCGCCGCAACACGAAGTAATAAGGTGTGGGTTGTGGTGATAAGGGTGGCCGAGGTAATAAGGGTGGCCGAGGTAATAAGGGTGGAAAAGTGATCGAAATCACTATTGAAATGAAAATATGAGAAAGTTGTGAAATCATTGATGTGAAAATGTTGAAGGGGAAATGGAGAGATTATAACTTGTTTGGCTTGATGGTTTTCTTTCATGTGTATTTGATTGTTGGTTCCATTACTACTTGTTACTTGTGTATGGTTTGAGTTTACTTAGGGAAAGTTTCTTCATACATACCAGTACAATTCAAATGTGCTGACGTCCCTTTTTGCCAGGGGTGCTACATTCGTGTTATGATTGTAGGTGGATCCATAGCAGGTACTCCTGTCCACCGACCGTATCTCCCCTTCATCTTCCGCCAGAAGCATTGGTGAGCCCTTTTCCTCCCGGGACCTTGCGTGGCTCATGCCGCTTTTTATTTCGGAGTCTTGTTTTGGTTTTTGGTGTAAGGTATAGCCGGAGCCTTGTTACCGGCAAGTATTGTATCACTTTTTGGTATCCCTAGAGGCTCTGTAGACAGGAAATGTGGGTTATGTACTTATGTATTTTAGGCAGTATAACTTGTAAACCACGCTAAGTAACTATGTATGCTATGTAAATCTCGTAATAATGTGTTTAAATTTATAAATGGCTATTTCACTTGGTTAATGGGAAATGGAAACGCGGGGTAACACGTGGAATAGGAAAGGCACCCAGGTCCGCTTGGCTAGGGCTGCCCGGTCGAGCGCCGGTCGCGCCCCTCGGTTTTGGGGCATGACAAACTTGGTATCAAAGCCTAAGGTTTTAAAAGGGTCCTAGGATGTCTCGGATCCGTGTCTAGTAGAGTCCTTTTTATCGGTGTGTTGTCGACCACATCTATAAGTTGGAGGCTACATGGGCATTTAGGAAATTACCTTCTTCTTTGTTACTCTATATCGTGCGGTGAAGTGAAAAGTGGAAGTATTTACCTCTAACTCGTGCTCTATTCCAAATTTTCAGTAATGGAACCTAAGAAGAGAGCTAGACTCGGCCTCGGGGCCAATGCCACCCCAAGTGTGGCTATGAATCATGTACCTGATGCCGTGGGTGAGAGTCACTCCCCGGTCTTGAATCTGCCTGGCCCATTTATTCTAGATCCAAGTATTCCTGTTTCAGCTGCGGCAGAGGGTGCTATCATCCCTCCCGCTGATATTCCACATCCTGATGCAGTTCCAACTTTCGGTCCCAGGGTTTCTGATTGGGACCTTAGAGGAGCCATCCATATGTTGACCTAGTTAGTGGCCGCTCAGGCCCAGAGATCCCATGATGCCCCTACGTCCTCCAGCAGACAGGGAGATTCCGCCAGCTCCAGAGTTAACCAATTTCTGCGGTTGTCCCCTCCAGAGTTCACAGGCACAAACCCAGAGGCCTATCCGCAGGATTTCCTTGATGAAATGTATAAGACCCTTCGAGTGATGAAGGCTACAACGACGGAGGGGGTTGAGTTGGCTTCATACAGGTTGAGGGGAGCAGCGTATTCATGGTTCGAGATATGGGAGGATTCCCGTGGGGAGGAAAGACCTCCAGCTAGATGGGATGAGTTTGTAGATGCATTCATGGATCACTTCTTGCCTGCCAAGACAATGGCGGCCCCTGCCACTGTGTTTGAGGTCCTCAAGCAGGGCAGTATGAGTGTTTGGGAGTACCACATGGAGTTTGTGATATTGTCCAATTATGCTCCCTAGTTAGTGTCGACCATGGGTGATCGAGTTCGGCGATTTGTTCAGGGTCTTAGTCCCTTGGTGGTGAACGAGGCTGCTACATCGGCCTTACACTCAGATATGAATTATGGGAAAATTGTGGGATTCGCTCAGGCCACAGAGGCTAGGAAGTTGAAAATACGGGCAGAAAGGGAGAGTAACAGCAGGGCCCGATTAGTGGACCATCAGGGAGACCAGTTCAGACAAGGGGTCCATCAGGGTCATCCCAGTCATATTCTCAGTCCTCAGCAAGCGCACCGCCATCTGTGCACAATTATCAGTAGAGCAGTCACTTGAGACCAGGTTTAGATAGCAGGAGACCCCATCAGTCCGGTCGTCCAGGAGGGGGATCACAGCAGCAGGGGGGAGCTCTATGCCCCAAGTGTGGGAGATTCCATACGGAGGCTTGTTATTTGGATATCCTGGTGTGTTATAGATACGGGGTGAGAGGTCATATCCAGCGGGACTGTCATGCGCCCAGACAAGGCACGGGTAGGGGATTTGCTCAGCCATCCGGTTCTTCAGCCGCTACATCATCCGCGCGCCCTCCAGCTCCAGCAGGGCATGGTGCAATTAGGGGTGGAGCTCGTGGTAGAAGTGGATCTAGTCGATTTTATGCTTTGAGTGGTTGCCAGAGTGCAGAGGCTTCTCCAGATGTTGTCACAAGTATCTTGTCTATTCAGGCCATTGATTGTTATGCTCTTATTGATCTGGGGTCCTCTTTGTCTTATGTCACCCATTCATTGCTTCAAGTTTCGGGGTAGAACCCGAACAACTTCATGAGCCGTTCTCTGTATCAACTCCGGTTGGTGATTCTATCACAGCCGCACAAGTTTATAGGAATTGTGTTGTCATGGTATGTGGTCGTGCTACCACGACCGATCTTATTGAGCTTGGAATGGTGGATTTTGATGTGATTATGGGAATGGACTGGCTTTATTCGTGCTTTGCTAAACTTGACTGCCGAACGAGAGTCATGAGGCTTGAGTTCCCTAATGAGCCAGTTATTGAGTGGAAGGGAAATGGTGTGGTGCCGAAAGGTAGGTTTATTTCCTACCTTAAGGCTTCGAAGATGATTAGGAAGGGGTGTATCTACCATTTGGTCCGGGTGGCGGACACCACTTCAGAAGTGTCTGTCCCCGAGTCCGTGCCAGTCGTGAATGAGTTTCTTGAAGTGTTTCTGGACGAGCTTCCAGGGATCCTGCCAGAGGGAGAGATTGATTTCGGGATTGATGTATTGGCAGATACGCAGCCAATATCTATTCCACCATACAGGATGGCGCCAGCAGAGTTAAGGGAGTTAAAGGAGCAGCTGAAGGATTTATTAGAAAAGGGGTTCATACGACCTAGTGTGTCGCCGTGGGGTGCTCCGGTTCTTTTTGTCGGGAAGAAGGATGGGTCGCTCCGGATGTGTATTGATTATCCGCAGCTTAACAAGGTAACCATCAAGAATAAATATCCTTTGCCTCGGATAGATGATTTGTTCGACCAATTGCAAGGTGCAAGGTTCTTCTCCAAAATTGATCTACGGTTCGGGTATCACCAATTGAAGATCAGAGAGCAGGATATTCCTAAGGCCGCTTTCAGAACTCGCTATGGTCACTTTGAATTCTTGGTCATGTCTTTTGGGCTAACCAACGCCCCGACAGCTTTCATGGATCTTATGAATCAGGTCTTCAAGCCATTTCTAGACTCCTTTGTGATTGTTTTCATTGATGACATCCTTGTTATTCGCGGAGCCGGGAGGATCATGCCGATCACCTCAGGGAAGTTCTGCAGACCCTTTATCAGCACCAGTTGTATGCTAAATTTTCAAAATGTGAATTTTTGTTGGAGTCCATTACCTTTCTAGGCCATGTTGTTTCCAGTGAAGGGATTCAGGTGGATCCCCAGAAGATTGCAGCAATAAAAGATTGGCCTAGACCCATGACCCCGACGGAGATCCGTAGCTTCTTGGGTTTAGCGGGGTATTATCGGAGGTTTGTGGAGGGATTCTCTACCCACGCCTCCCCTTTGACTAAGTTGACGCAGAAAGCAGTTAAATTCCAATGGAACGATGCTTGTGAAAAGAGTTTTCAAGAATTGAAATCAAGGTTGACAACAGCACCGGTATTAGCCCTACCAGAGGGTACAAAGGGATTTGTGGTGTATTGCGATGCTTCGAGAGTCGGGCTCGGGTGTGTGCTGATGCAACATGGAAAGGTTATAGCCTACGCTTCTAGGCAACTCAAGAATCATGAAAAGAACTATCCAATTCATGACTTAGAGCTTGCAGCGGTGGTGTTCGCACTAAAGATTTTGCGACATTATCTATACGGGGTCCATGTGGATGTATTCACGGACCACAAGAGCCTTCAATATATTTTCAAGCAGAAGGAGTTAAATCTAAGGCATCGAAGATGGCTAGAATTACTCAAGGACTATGACATTGATATTCTCTATCACCCGGGGAAGGCTAATGTTGTGGCAGACGCTCTTAGTCGAAAATCCATGGGAAGTTTGACTCATTTGGAGGCATATTAGAGACCGTTACCCAGGGAGGTTCACCAATTGTCCAGTTTGGGAGTTCGCCTTGAAGACTCTAATGAAAGAGGAGTAATTGTACAGAATGGGGCTGAATCATCGCTCGTGGTAGAGGTGAAAGAGAAGCAATTTAACGATCCGTTGTTAGCACAACTGAAGGAGGGGATTCATAAACACAAGACCACAACTTTTTCCGTTGGCATGAATGATGGTACCCTACGGTACCAAGACCGCCTGTGTGTTCCTGATATCCACGGTCTTCGGGAAAGGATCATGGCAGAGGCTCACACTTCTAGGTATTCCGTGCACCCAGGTTCTACAAAAATGTATCATGGTCTCAAGGAAATTTATTGGTGGAACAACATGAAGAGGGATGTGGCGGATTTTGTGGCGAAATGTCCGAATTGTCAACAAGTGAAGGCCGAACATCAAAGGCCCGGTGGATTAGCTCAATGCATAGAAATTCCAACGTGGAAATGGGAGATGATTAACATGGATTTTGTGGTAGGGTTGCCGCGCACTCTGCGCAAATTCGACTTAATTTGGGTGATCGTGTATTGACTCACGAAATCGGCGCATTTCTTGCCAGTTAAATCTACCGACACAGCGGAACAGTATGCTCAGCTGTATATCAAAGAAATAGTCAGGTTGCATGGCACTCCAGTCTTAATCATTTCAGATCGCGGGGCTCAGTTTACAGCCCACTTTTGGAAGAAGTTTCAGCAAGGTTTGGGTACACCGGTAAACCTTAGCACAACTTTTCATCCACAAACCAATGGGCAAGCAGAGCAGACTATTCAGACGCTTGAAGACATGTTACATGCTTGTACTATTGATTTCAAGGGTTGTTGGGATGACCATTTGCCGCTCATAGAATTTGCTTACAACAACAGCTTCCATGCTAGTATCCAAATGGCACCGTTCGAAGCATGGTATGGTAGGAGATGTAGGTCTCCCATCGGATGGTTCGATGTTGGAGAAGAGGAATTGATAGGGCCAGACCTCGTGTATCAGGCCATGGAGAAAGTCAAGCTTATTAAAGAAAGGTTGAAAACTGCTCAAAGTCGCCAAAAATCCTATTTGGATGTGCGTCACAGAGATTTGGAGTTCAAAGAAGACGATTGGGTATTCTTGAAAGTTTCCCCAATGAAGGGTATCATGCGATTTTGAAGGAAGGGAAAATTAAGTCCGAGGTATGTCGGACCATACAAAATCATTCAGAGAATTGGTCAGGTGGCATACAAACTCAAGCTGCCACCCGAGATGTCATTGGTACACCCGGTCTTTCATGTGTATATGTTAAGGAAGGTAGTAGGGGATCCGTCCACCATCGTGCCAGTCGAGACTATTGAGGTGAATGACGAGCTATCATATGAAGAAGTCCCAGTTTCCATTCTTGATAGGCAAGTTCGAAAACTGAGAAATAAGGAAATTGCATCCGTGAAAGTATTATGGCAGAACCAGCAAGTTGGGGAAGCCACTTGGGAAGCCGAGGAAGAAATGAGAAAGAAGTACCCACATTTGTTTGAATAGTTATATAATAGCTTTCATACATTTGGTTCCTATAAACTCTTATCTTTTGACTTGATCTATGTTAAACTATTCCATTTTGATTATGTATGTTGCCTATGTGGCCATGGTTGGTGTTGAACAAGTTATGTTATGTCTATGGAACATGTATATGCTGTTAGGATATGTATCTGGGGCCCTCTGACAGGTGGATAGTCCTAGTTACAAAGGAAATTCTGGCAAAATTTTCGAAAATTTAAGGAGTTAGCCAAATTCGGGCTTGATGATATATTTCAAAATGTGAAAAGCAGAAGTTACATAAGGATGACTAATGAATGAAACTTGATTCATTCGAGGACGAATGATCTTAAGCGGGGGAGAATGTAAAGCCCCGGAAAATTTTGCTTAGTAATTTAAGACTTCGTGGTGCCAAGGTAGGCTAAATATTTTATCTTGCATACAAATGAGGATTAAAGATATTATGGATATCAATTTGATATATTAATAAGTGTATAAGTCATATTAGAAGTGAATTGGGATCTAAGGAGAGGCCTAAGTCTAAGCCAAATTATAAAATTTCATAATAGACGAAAGTTGCAAATGAGTGCGCACAAGACCTCACTTTGGATAATTATATCTCCAGTTATATAAGGATTTGTGTGATGCACAGCCTATCAAATAAAAGGTCTTTGAGTCAAGTTTCCAACGCTTCAAACCATTCGTCATTCGGACATTCCTACACAAAGTTATGACCAAATTACCAAAGCAGCGCATAAATTTGAACTACCGCGGCGCCCCATGCGGCGCCCGGCGCGCCGTGCCAGTAGTAATTCTAGTATGGTCCGAAATTTCATTTTCAGACACATTTTGCACAGACGCCACGTTCCCCGTGGCACCCCACGCGGTGCGGCAAGTACAAAAAAAAGGGTTTTTAAGACCCGAACCCCATTTCATTTAACTCGATTGAGGTTTATTTTTGGGGAAATTTCTGGTATTCTAGAGTGAAGGGAGAGCAATTCTAGAGAGAGGAAAGGGGAAAACTAAAGATTTCACTACTCTTCCTTGAATCACACCTTGAAATCGCATCAAAGGGTTGCTAAGGCTTCAAAGAGGTAAGAATTTCTTTTCCCCAATTCTTCAACTTTGAAATTTAACTAGAAATGGGTAATTAGTAAGATGATTCTTGGATGTGAGAGTATTCATTATTCATGCATGTACAAATTAGGTTTGTGGGAATATTGTTGAATATAAACAAGTAAAGATTGAGTTGGGAAATGAAGGGAATCTTGGAAAAATTTAAAATCAAGATGCTCAACTAGTGTTTGATAAAATGCTCAAATGAGCTGAAACCATGAATACCTTCCTAATTTGTGTTCAAATTTTGTTATGTCTCAAAATAGATTGAACTTGCTAGAATTTTCGGAATATCGTAGTAATTAAAGGAAAGATCAAGAAAGATGACTAACTTTGACCTTTGTAAAGTCACTTTGTTTGGTGTACGAATATTTGGTATGTGATATCTACGTGGATTATTTGTGGATTCTTGTGATAGGTATGATTTGATTGTTCGTGGTTAAGTCTCCCGATATAATGGTGTACGTAATTGGCAATAAACCAAATGTGTGATTGTGAATGTGTTATGTGGTAAGAGTTGAGAAACAAATGATGGAAGAAAATCGTAAATGATGCAGTTGGAACAACTGTGGTAATAACATATATGGCTTGTATTGGCAATTATCGCGGTGACATAAAATGCATATGAGTTGTTGAATATGATGGAAATAATATTGATGGCTATAGAAATTCTTTGAGAATTGTTGTTGTTGTTCTTTGTGAATTGTTGTTGTTGTTGTTGTTGTGTTGTTTGTGAATTGTGATTGTTCGGTGGGATTGGGTTGCGCGCCGCAACACGAAGTAATAAGGTGTGGGTTGTGGTGATAAGGGTGGCCGAGGTAATAAGGGTGGAAAAGTGATCGAAATCACTATTGAGATGAAAATATGAGAAAGTTGTGAAATCATTGATGTGAAAATGTTGAAGGGGAAATGGAGAGATTGTAACTTGTTTGGCTTGATGGTTTTCTTTCATGTGTATTTGATTGTTGGTTCCATTACTGCTTGTTACTTGTGTATGGTTTGAGTTTGCTTAGGGCAAGTTTGTTCATACATACCAGTAAAATTCAAATGTACTGACGTCCCTTTTTGTTGAGGGCGCTACATTCATGTTATGATTGTAGGTGGATCCATAGCAGGTACTCCAGTCCGCCGACCGTAGCTCCCCTTCACCTTCCAACAGAAGCATTGGTGAGCCCTTTTCCTCCCGGGGCCTTGCGTGGCTCATGCCGCTTTTTATTTTGGAGTCTTGTTTTGGTTTTTGGTGTAAGGTATAGCCGGAGCCTTGTTACCGACAAGTATTGTATCACTCTTTTGTATCCCTAGAGGCTCCGTAGATAGGAAATATGGGTTATGTACTTATGTATTTTGGGCAGTATAACTTGTAAACCACGCTAAGTAACTATGTATGCTATGTAAATCTCGTAAGAATGTGTTTAAATTTAAAAATGGCTATTTCACTTGGTTAATGGGAAATGGAAACGCGGGGTAACACGTGGAATAGGAAAGGCACCCAGGTCCGCTTGGCTGGGGATGCACGGTCGAGCGCCGGTCGCGCCCCTCGGGTTTGAGGCGTGACAGTCGGATTTTAGGAAACTTGTATTAATGGTTGGAAATGGCTTAAATAGCTAGAATTCGATCTTGTGAGCTTATATTGACTAGTTCCTACCTCATTTAACTAGTTTTGGATCGTTCGGCTGCAAATTGAGAGTTTGGGCTCGTTCTTGGTATTGGAAGTGCACTTTGGAGCGAGGTAAGTCTCCTTTCTAACCTTGTAAGAGGGAATTGTCCCCATAGGTGTACTAATTGAGTAAATTGCTGCTAAATGCGGGGGCTACGTACACACTAGGTGACAAGAGTCCGTGCGTAGCTACTATTATGTTAATTGTTCGGGTAGTCTAGGACCCGTATCATGTTATATTTGTGATTGTCTCTATATTTTCTTGCTAATGTGATCACTTAGGGCATGCTAGAGACTTGGAAAGGAATATAAGCGAATGTATACACTTGTTGGACACTTGTATGAATTTACTTGGAATTAAATGCGCATTCATGTGTTTTCTTGATATTAATTGATATTTGTGGATCGGGCCGATCGCCTCGGTAGAAATAGATGCATCTATGGTTCGCACCATTCGACCCTCTGGCAGTGCACAATTTATTTTCTGTTGGATCGGGCCGTCGACCTCGGCATAATGTGTGCATGTATCTATGTGATGTGTGTGTGTGTGTGTGTGTGTGTGTGTGTGTGTGTGTGTGTGTGTGTGAAATCTTATCCATGACTTGTTCTGTAGAATACTTGAAATGAATAGGGTTAACTGTAAAATTGTTAAGAACATGACTTATTAGCTCTTGCTACAAACTGTAGATTCTTTGTGACTGCCATGCCTAGCAGAACACTTTATTATATTACTTGACCCTAGTAAGTGTCACGTCGACCTCTCGTCTCTACTTCTTCGAGATTAGACGGGATACTTACTGGGTACATATTGTTTCTGTACTCATGCTACACTTCTGTACTTAATTGTACATGATCTGAGGCAGGTATATTTGGCTATCAGACTGGTGCGCGCCCTTGATTCATGGACCGAGACTTCCACGGTGAGCTGCTCCCTTCCTGTGCCGTTCAGCAGCTTGATGGGGTCTTTCTTTACTTTTGCTGTCTATTCTATCCCGGACAGTAGGATAGTATTATTCTTTTGTACATTCTACTAGTTGCCCACTACTTGTGACACCAGGTCTTGGCACACACATTAGTAGACAGTTCTTTTGGGTTGTATAATTATTATTAAATATTGCTTATCATCACCTATTTTAACTGCAAATTAAGAAATGTTATAACCGATTTGGGTAAGTAAAATAAGAATTTACTAATACTTCCGCGTTGGCTTGCCCGATAACGGTGTTGGGCGCCATCACGATCTATTATGGAAATAGGTCGTGATAGTATTATCAAGAGCTTCTGCGAACTCCATTGAATGACTATATAGCCAATCTTCACCCAAAGAAAATGACATTTATTCCTTACAGGTTTGCGCAGCCTGAAATGCTGTAAGTTGGGTGCGTTTCTTTAGGAATATGATAGGCGAGCAGGTATATTCGATGTGTGAATAATTTCCTTGTAGCGAGTTCATCATCAGGTCAATGGGGACTACTCATTTGGTATTGATCGGGTTGTGATACATCTATACTTATGCCCCCATAAGGGTAATGAGGCAAGCGGGAAGAAAATAGGTCATACCTCCGGTTTCAAACATGGTCTAGTACAAGGTAGATTCCAAAGGAGATGTCATTCCGTTTAAGTTCGAGGCACAACATTTGTGGAACCAAAAGATCATTGTGGAAAGAGAAACCATTGAGCAAGGGATTGATGAGAAAGAGACTCTCGGATTTCCAAGGGATGGATGGCGGTAAAGGAGGACATCTAGAAAAAGCTTACTTACTGTTGGATATGCGCGATCTAGGGAACTTGATTGATGGGGTCAAAAGAGCCAAGCATGGAAAAGGTCCTTCAAGGACCAACTAGACTAAGAGATGATGTACTTTACTGTTTTTTAGCTTAGATTTATATTTCGATGTAATAAGGCTAAATGCCATTAGTAACTTTATTATTATTGTCGATTTAATAAATGTTTGACTCATTTTTTCGCACTAATGAAATGAAGCAAATGTTGGCATAAATTTTCTCCAAGTCGTTGTGTCGTTTAGGCCTACCTCAGGCACAATGAGGTCCCTAAATTAGGACACAAATTATTGCATGATTTTTTCAGACATGTTTAACTTTTGCTAATACTCTTTCATTTCACCTTACTAACTTCACTACCTTTTGCTTTTTGTTTTCTTTTTTATTATTCCCATTCCCAAGGTCGGTTCGTGCATACTGGCATCATCAGAATACCACAATAGATCCAGAGGTCCTCCACCCCCCTCCACCAAGTGACCCCAAAGGCAAAGGCAAAAGGAAAGGGGAAGATGGATGATTTAAGTGGTATCAGGAAAGACAATTCTACTATGGCAGAAAATGTAGAAACTTCAGATGGTTGAAGTGCTCCAGTACAGAATGAGTTGGTCTTACATTTGGAGCAGAAAATCCTAGAACTACAGGCTGAGCTTGAGCAGGTCTAGAATTTGGCAAACCTCTCCCTTACTCTCAATGTTCCTGACATTAACCAGCAAAACCCGACTAGCTAGAACCAAACACCACCGCAAAATACACAAAACCAAAACCTACCACCAAATCCTCCTACACCACACCAGTATCCTATACCTCCCCAGTACCTTAACCCGCCACCAGTACCAACCCCTCAACAACACGACCCTCATGCAACTCAATACCTGCTAACAACTACTTATCACTCTCTCCAAAATGAACCACAACCTATTCCTGATCCCAAAACTCGACCAGCGACCACCCGTATACCCAAGTTCCAGGAACTCATCAAAACAATCCGATATATGCGCAAACCTTACCTCATACCCCGCAACAAACCCTATACATACGCGACTTAACCGAGAAGGACCAGCTCATTAAAAACATGGCGGAGGAACTCAAGAAGTTCACTAGTAAAGTCCAAAGTGTTGAAGATGGTAAAGGCGTTGGAGGTCTAAACTATGAGGACCTATGTATCCAACTGTATGTTGAACTATCAGAGGTTTACAAACCTCCCAAGTTCGAAATGTTTGATGGTCCTTGTCATCGTGCATCTGAGAACATATTGTGATAAGCTTGTAAGAGTGGGTAAGAATGAACAAATCCGTATGAAATTATTCATGCGCAACATCAGAGGAGATGCCTTGTCTTGGTATATGAGTCAAAACCCAAAGAAGTGGGTCAATTGGGTGAGTATGGCATTAGATTTCATGGATAGATTCAGGTTCAACATAAAAAATACACCAGATGTTTTTTACATTCAAAACCTCAAGAAGAAGCTGACAGAAACCTTTCGCGAGTATGCTACTCATTGAAGATCAGAGGCCGCAAAGGTAGGGACAACACTTGAAGAAGAACAAATGAACAAGTTCTTTGTTAGAGCTCAAGATCCGCAGTATTATGAAAGGTTGATGATCATTGAAAATTACAAGTTCTCCAAAATTATTAAGCTTGGAGAAAACATAGAAAAAGGAATTAAGAATGGGATGGTGCCTAATTTCGAGGCACTACTGGCCACGAACAAAACTTTGAAATTAGGAGGCATTTCGAAGAAAAAAGAAGTGGGTGCCGTGATGGTAGCCTAGGGCCCCAGGTCTCCCCTCACATACCAAGCACCTCCACCCACATAACAACCCTCACCCCCAAGATACCAACACCCCGTTTCCACCTACCATACCTATAATACTTAACATGCATATTACCATTTACCACCACCGGCCTAGATAATGCACTCCAATTGCTGAACCCATATACAAACTGTATGAGAGATTGAAGGCTGCTGGTTATGTTATTCCTATTCCTGCTGTTGTTATGGAAAATTACTCCCAATGGATCAACCCCAACAAAACATGTGCTTATCATTCATGCATAAAGGGCCATACCATTAAGGAGTGCCGCACGTTGAAAGACAAGATGCAGACACTGATCGACACTAAGGTCATATAGGCAAAGGAAGCTGCACCAAATGTTTGTAACAACCCTCTCCCGGATCATAGACGTGAGGGAGTGAATGTGATAGAAACTGATGAAGAATGTGATCAAGAGGGGTCCATTGGACTCATTTAAGAGGGAGAGGATCCTAAAACAACTCTGATCACCCTCACACTAGTTGTGGTACAAACCCAAGCACCATTTGAAGTCGAGGTAACTACACCCTTCACTGTAATGGTAGCTCCCACACCATCTTACAAATCTTATGATATCCCATGGGATTATGGTGCGGAGGAAAGAAGAAAGGTAAAAGCAAAAATGGAGGAAATCGGTGCCACATAAGGTATGACTAGAGCTGGCAGAGTTTATACACCTGAGAATCTAGGAGGAATAAATAAGAAAGCTGCACCTAAGCCGTCTGTTTTCGAGATGGCACCGACAATCTTTGGAGAAAGGTACAAGTGAGGGAGTACTCTATTGTTGACCACTTGAATGAAACTCCCCCTTAGATATCCATCTTATCACTGCTGCAAAGCTCAGACGCACACAAGAATGCTTTGATGAAGGTGTTGAGTGAAGCTTATGTACCCATCGACATCACTAGGGGAGAGATGGCTAATATGATCAGACAGGTATGGGAAATCCACAAAATCACTTTCCACGAAGATGAATTACCACCAGAAATACTGATCCACAACAGGGCATTGCACATCACTGTGCAATTCGAAGATAAGTTCATCGCCGGGGTCTTGATAGATGGAGGTTCGAGTCTTAACATATGTCTACTAACCACTCTAAAGAGACTAGGTAAAGGCATACACGAGATACGAATGGGAAGCATGAATGTGAAGGCGTTTGATGGATCTTAGAGAGACACCATTGGAGAAATCAATCTCAGTCTACAGATGGGTCGGACTTGGTTTGATGTCGAGTTCCAAATTCTAGACATAGCTACTTACAATCTATTATTGGTACGAACCTGGATACATGCCACGAGGGCAGTGGCTTCAACTCTGCACCAAGCGGTGAAGTTTGTGTGGAATCATCAGGAGGTGATCATCCATGGAGATGGAAGCAACCCTATCTATACCAACCAGACCATTCCAGTCATCGAAAATAGAAGGAAGCTGGGTGAAGAAACTTACCATCACATTGAACGAGTCAACGCAATTAAAAAGGACCAATGGTAGAGCAACAAGATAGAAAGCATACTGTTGTGGACGGGGTATGAACCCGGCAAAGGTCTCGGCAAAAAGCTTCGAGGGTTCACCAAACCCGTACAACCACAGTATCATGGCATGACTTTTGGACTCCGATATGAATACACATGGAAAGAATACCAGGATTGGACACCACCATGGCGTGCTCCTTATTATCCACTGGAACAACCTGTACCACCTCTGCACCAGACATTCCATAAGGCTGACATGATGTGGGGATCAGAGGAAGATAAGGTTTTGGCTGGCATGAGGAAGCTGTCTCTAGATGAAAAAAACATGGACTATAGTGCAATTATTGAAGAGGAGGAGGATGAGGAAGAACTTACCATTCAAACCATGGAAGAAGGAGCTATTCTCGAGAACTGGACCGCTATACCATCCCGGGCCCGTCGAGTTCCTGGGTAGCATAGCAAATTAGCATGAAATATTTTCAAATAGTTTTAAGCATTTGAGGCATTTTTCAGTATCTTTTTTTGAAATAATTACTCGGGCCATCGAGTCGTATTTGTTGACGTTTTTAAAAGTTTTATTAATGCATTACTGCTTTTATATTTATTATTATCTTTCTACATTTCTTTTCAGCATAATTTTTGCATATCCTGATGAACCTATGACTGTGACATATAATGAGACAATGTAGTAAAAGGACAGGGATTCAAAGGATCTAGAAGATCCTATAATAGTTGAGGAAATTGTCAAAAAAGTAGATGACTTTGAAAACAAACCAAACTCTAATTTGGAGGAAATTGAAGTCGTTAACTTAGGGGATGCTGAAATGGTAAAGGAAACATGTATAAGCATTCATATATCACTGTCGGAGAAGGAGGAGTATATCAGATTTCTAAAAGAATATGAAGACATCTTTGCATGGTCCTACGATGATATGACTGGGTTAAACACGTCCATAGTAGCTCACAAGCTACATATCAATCCCATGTGTCCACCAATAATGCAGAAGCTCAGAAAATTCAAGCCAGATATGAGTTTTAAGATAAACGAGGAGGTCACCAAGCAAATCAAAGCCAAGGTTCTCTATGTGGCCGAATACCCGACTTGTTTAGCCAACATTGTGCCAGTTCTAAAGAAAGATGGGAAGGTTAGAGTATGTGTCGATAACCGAGATCTAAACAGAGCGAGTTCGAAGGATGATTTACCGCTGCCCAACATACACATACTAATTGAAAACTGTGCCAAGCATGAACTCGAATCCTTTGTAGATTTCTTCGCAGGATACCATCAGACCTAGATGGATGAAGAGGATGCCGAAAAGACAACCTTTATCACACCATGGGGAATATGCTACTACAAAATGATGCCATTTGGTTTGAAGAATGCTGGAGCCACCTACATGAGGTCCATGACGACTATCTTCCATGACATGATACACATGGAAATAGCGGTGTACGTGGATGATGTTATGATTAAATCCAAAATGAGTTCGAATCACATAGCAGACTTGAAGAATTTTTTCGATCGGCTTTGAAAATACAATTTGAAGTTGAATCTCTCAAAATGTGCCTTCCGAATCCCTACTGGAAAACTATTAGGATTCATCGTCAGTCGCCGAGGTATTGAGTTAGACCTATAAAAAGTCAAGGCTATCCAGGACTTGCCGCCTCCAAAGAATATGAAAGATGTATGAGCTTTTTAGGGCTCCTCAATTACATCGGCCGCTTCATATCACAATCAACTATGATATGTGAACCAATCTTCAGAATGCTAAGGAAAAATGCTACAACGAGCTGGACTGAAGAATGCCAGAAAGTCTTTAACAAGATCAAGGAGTATTTATCTAAACCACCCGTGTTTATAGGTGTGCATTCGATTTGTCGATTCAATTTTGACCCTTATCGTTAATTACTTATCGATTATCGATTTGTACATATGCTTATCATTATCGTTTCAATAAGGTTTCGATTTTTTCGTTTTCGATTTATTGATTTTTGAGGCTTATCGATTCGGTTATCGATTACACCAATAAGAAAATTTGCGGGATTCCACGGAAAGTATGTCGCTATAAATACGCCTAACTAATATGGACAAAAAAAAGCTAAAATAAGATTAACACCATTTATAAAATAAAGATTGTGTCAACAAGCACATGCAACGAAACTAAAGTAAGGGATCAAATGTATGCCACCAACACTTCAACGGTATAAAAAAACAAAATACATCATCACAGCTAATTCTGTTTTCCATTAATTTGAACTTCATTCCTTTGAGCTTTAAATATGATCATTCCTTAAATGTGGTAGATGAAATAATAGGGTTAGTGACTTAGGGTAAAGGGAAGGGTATTATAGAATAAGGGTTATAAAAAAAATTAATTATTATTTTTTGTCTTTTTAGTATAACTTATCGGTTTATCGATAAACCGATAACCGAAGAGAACAAGATCGAAATCGAAATTGATAACTTGATAAGGAAAATTTCGAAATTGAAATCGAAATCGAAATCGATAAATCGATACACCGATAACAAATAATCGATTCGATTTATTGATAAACCGATTCAAATGGACACCCCTACCCGTGTTAGTACCACCCGAACTAGGAAGACGTCTTCTATCTGTGTTGGATGGGGCTTTTGGTTATGTTTTAGGATGACGTTATGAAACTGGAAGGAAAGAACATGCGATATATTATCTGAGCAAGAAATAAACACCTTATGAAGCCCGATACTCTTTATGTGAATGCACCTGCTGTGCTTTGACATGGATAGATCAGAAGTTGAGACATTATTTTTGTGAAAACACTACATATCTCATATCAGTGATGGATCCACTAAAATACATCTTTTAGAAACCCACGCCTATGGGTAAGGTATCGAAGTGGAAAATATTGCTGAGTGAGTTCGGCATCGTCTATGTAACTCAGAAGGCAGTCAAAGAGCAATCACTGGTAGATCACTTGGCAGAAAATCCTGTAGATGGAGAATACGAACCATTGAAAATGTATTGTTTACCGTGAAAATGGTAATAACAATTAAATTTGATTTTGTGGTTCTAAAAATACGTGATTTGTTTTTATGCTAGTTGTTAGGCAATGAGTGCTAAGTAAAAGACTAGAAAGCAAGATTAAAGCTTAGAGATGATGTAATAATCGAACCGAGCGGCTGGAAGTCGGGGCCTCGAGCTACCGTATATGAGGCCTCGAGGTCGAGTCTGGAGGTCGGATTAAGGCAAACGTGGGATGACTAACAGTAACACAGCGAATGTAAGCAATAAATGGAAGCAATGATATCAAGAGAATATGTTAGAGAGTAGAGAGAATGTTCTTGCGTATTTAATATTGAGCAACGGTTGTTTACAAAGTGACAAGAATCCCCTTTATATATGAGGGGGAATCCCAACGTAGTACAAATGTATTTAATACCAAGATATGGGGCTGGTACAACCATTTAATGCCTTGATTCGGGTCTGAACTTAGCTCACTAGACTTTGTCAGCTCTAGCTATATGCCTTGGGAACTCCCCACTTTCTCTCCATAACCATCGGTCTGTACTGCCCCTAGGTCGAGCATCGATGGCCCTCGAGGGATGAACCTCGACCGTAGTCTCGAGCCTTCAAGACGTGCTTACGAGGCATCATAACGACGGAAAATTGGACCCTCCAATTTTACCGTATACAAATAGTCCCCGTGTTTCTTAAAGTAGAATGATAAGAAATGACCTTGATATCCATCTCTTCAAATTTCCTGCAATGATGTTATACTGATGATGTCATACTTATGACATAAGCCCTTGTGACAACTGAGGCGTCCCGTCGATCCATCTTTCTAGAATTATTCAATGTACTGCCGACTCTTATTATTTAAAGCGATAATAACACCGCTTATCCAGTTCTCAAAAACATATTGATTGCGTCTGTCGATACGTCTTCAAAAGACATTAATGGCACCATCAGTTATGTTTTTCAAAGAGTATTGATTGTGCCTGTTGGTTATGCTACCATTTCTCTATAAATGGGAGCTTTCTGGAACCAATTCTTCATTCAAGTGTTCTCCAATAGCCTTTCACCCCTTTCTTTTCTTCATACTCATCCATTGTTATTTCCCATGTTTGGGGCCCGCGGCCTTAAGATTACATGGTGGCATTCTCATCAGTCGTGCCATGGCCTTTTTCCAGGGCTTTCCCTTACCGAGTGAGATTTCACTAACTTGTTGTTGTTGGTGCTGTTACTGCTGTCGTCGTTGGCTCGAGGCGATGAGATAGTGGGACGATTTCTTCCGACTCAGGAAAATGTTTGGACTCTGCATTGTTTCTCAAGAGGGTGTTTGAACTTTACACTGCTGCTCACCTCCTTACCCCGACCTGGTGTGGCACTTTATCCCTTTTGCTTTCTGTGGGGGGAAGTGGCACTTCTGGCCGGCAACATGCATGACACAATGTCCCAAGAAGTGGACTCAAAGTAGCCGTGCAGGTTAGGCTGACGGTCGCCAAGTCTTCTATCGGGCCGTGATCTTTTTGGCCTGGTAAAAGCTGTTGCTCTTTGGTGAGCTATGTCTTTTTCTTCATCTTTTTCTGCTTCTTCACTTTCCTCTTCTCCATCTTTTCACTTTCCTCTTCTTCATCTTCTCCCTTGGAGATACCATTTTGGAAGACCGAGATGAGACCCCTGAGAAGATGGCGCTCGAAGATACTACCGCCGAGGATGCATCCCCGAGAATAGATTAGGCTCTTGGCTTTTACTATATGTATATTTGTTTTGCTTCTTTGTGTTTGTGTAAGGACCCTACGTGGGCTTTTGTAATCATGTGCTTATGAATACAAAGATGATTCTTCAATTTTCCTCTCATTTATGCTATATTTCTTTTTATCTGCATTTGTGGAGAATCTGAATGCACGACTCCACCAATTGGTGCGAGTATTGAGCCCAGGTGCAAGTATTTCTTCTGGCCCTTGATTGATCAAAACGATTCCCCGTAGAACCCTTTACCGTGCCTTGGACCGAGCCCAGATTGGTTTGATAAACTCGGGTCGTCGGGATCCTCGACTCTGAGTTGAATGAGAGTAGGGCTTCAAACTTTCAGTACGCGACTTAGCCTTTTAGACCTCGCGATAGTCCTTGATGGGGGGATTTTCTCGGACGCTTGAGAATAAAGATAGCCTTTAGGTTTTCGTGAGCAGTCCCAGAGTGGGGGTTTGCTCAAGCTCAGGCTACCTGAAGACTTGCTTTGAACTTAGTGTAGATAGCCTTAAGGTGTTGCAGATAGATCCCGGATGAGGGCTTACTCGGTTTTGGATGGTACCTCGAGGCCAAGCCCGTATGAGTAGGTTTTTAGAGCTTATCCTCTTTTTAAGAGATGAGCCCTCGAGATAGGGTACCATCTCAAGTCTCACAATGATATTAATGGCCCCTTAGAGAATATCTTCTTCTTGGTGGAGGTCCTAGAGATCGGGTGCCATCTTGGGACGTATAGTGATATCATTGGCTTCCTGGAGCATGTTTTTCTCTTGGTAGAGGACCTCGAGATCGGGTACCATCTCGTGACCTGTAATGATGCCAATGGCTTCCTGGAACCGATCTTCTTCTTGGATAAGGTCCTCAAGATCAGGTACCATCTCGAGGCCTGTAATGATGCCAATGGCTTCCTGGAGCCTATCTTCTTTTTGGTGAAGGTTGTCGCGCCCCCTTTTTTTTCCCTCTTCACATCGGAAAATCAGGAATTCGGTATGGGACAACTCATTCCTTTGGGGAATTGGGTTTGCATTTGAAGTTTCGCCACCTAATGATTTAAGGTGCATTAGGACACATATAAGGTTCATTTATAACTATATTTGGACAACCAGAGATAGGGTAAGGGCTTGAAATTATCCTAAGGGGAAGGTATTAAGCACCCCTCAGGATCCTCTAATGTGGTTCCCGGCCAGACAGTTTTTGTGAATTTGTACAGATAGGCAAGTATTGGCTCAAATAGTAGGGGATTTAAATTTAAACACACAAGAGTTCGAAAACAATTATTGAAAGGCAAAATTTTGAAAAGAGTTATAGATGAAACACACTTGAGAATATAAGAGGGAGGGGGGGGTCCTAGGTTTGTTTATAAAATGGATCACGTCAATGCAATACTCGGTATGACACTCCTCAAAAGAGGGGCTACACGTGGCACTAATGTACCGGTCATCATATCCATATCTACCCTTTCCCACCCCGTAATGGTAATTAGAGCGATGATTGATTTCGATTCTTATTGCATGCTACTATCCGTCCCTTCCTATCAGTCTTGGAGGAATTTTAGGACTCCTATTCCTAAAAGAAGGATGTTCTAGGCGGCCCTCAAGTTTAAAGGAAAAATTCTAAGCGACATACAAAACATATAAGACTACAATTAGGGGAATTCATGTAAGCATATAGAAGGCTCAGTTATACCTCCACAGACAATGCACACAGGCAGCATGACTTATACACAGTTAAGGTCTGAATTTAAAACACTAAAGCAGGGTGTTTAAGTTGTTGAAGCAGAACCAAATTTATTACATGACTCAGATAAGAAGTCCGAATCAGGCCTGCCTGCTGGTTGTAATAGTAAACAAAGGCTGTTCTATTTTTAGTCAAGTTATTACCTAAGGCTTGCCTAGGCGTAAAACCATATGCAGTAGTTATTTAGCGTTATTAAGACAATTGCAAATTATTATTACCTAAAACATGTTGTTCTAATCGCAGAAATTGTTGCTAATTTTATTCAGAAAGACATAGTACGAAAATTATTACTTTACTACTTTTTCATGAATTAGTAGTTAACTAGGCGTTTAGACGAAATGCAAATAGGATCCTAGACAGGATATGTAATATGCATATGCAAATGGCAGGGTTGTTAAAGAAACATAGTCCCTAAGGCATGATTTCTAAATATATGCATGAGTTGCAAAATTATCAGAATATAACTTTGTGAATACAACTTTTATACCAATGTTATTATTGCCCTAAGAGCAGGATTTCTAAGTTATAGAGATGAAGCATGGATTAATGAATGAGATGCTGAAAGTAAGAAACATGAATCCTAAGAACATGATTCCTAATGCATTGTATGAATTCCTAGACATGGTTTCTATTGCACAATTTGGAATGTAAACCTAGTAACATGTTTTCTACCATTTAACAAATATAGCATGCATATTTCCCATCCCTTTTCACTAGCCAATCCCATAATTTTTTACAAATTATTACAAAAAAATTGATAGAATTACATAAGAAAAATGTAAAAAATAAGAAGTTACAACCATAAAAAGCCTGATTCTGACTTCCTCTCTGAGTTAGAGTTCCCTAAGGACCTCAAGGGATCCCGGGCACTGCTCACACCTAGATTTGCATAACCAAACAGAGTAAGTGCAGTGTGGAAGAGCCAGCCCCTATGTGTCCAGGATCAGAGGGAGCTCAAGTGTCCCAAAGCAAGGCTCACACAAGAGGGGTAGAACATAGATTCTAATAGTATAGTGAAAGTGCAAGACACATAGTTTGGAAAAAGAGTTTGTTTAAAACTTGACAGGCAAAGCCATTTTTGAAAGCAATCAGTAACAGAGGTGTTGGAAATCAGTTGTAGTAAAAACTCAAACACACAGAATCAGCAGTCACACAAAGGGGTCAAGAGACTTGGGACACACAGACATTTGTCTGTAAACTCATAACCCCAGCAGGGGTCTGGTTTGGACATGCACAACAATAACTGATACTGGCATAATCACAAACCAGCCAGGAATAAACACATGGAAGGGATATGGGTTTGGGACATACATGACCCAAATCAGAATCACACAATTAGTCATGCATTAGGCACATTATAGACATACTAGTTGAATGACATAGACAGAAATAGTTAAACATGCTGATCATTTTTTAAGAAGGACAGAATTTTAGGCATGCTGAGTAAAGCAGTAGACAAATAGTACGACTCAACAGCATGAGCCATTAAGTTAGAAAGAGGCAGTGATTTGCAGCAAGAGAACACATAGGTTGAGTCTCAGAATTTAAATTAGGAACGTACCAGTTGAAGGAGCAAAGTGCAGAAAAAAGTAAAGCAATCGGAGTTCCAAAGCCTAGCCTTGGCTTTCAACCGGCTAGACAAGGCAGAAGCACAAGTAGTAGTAGAGAAAGAGAGAGTTTTGAGTGTGTGTAAGTGTGAACTCAGTTGTTCATGTGTTTAAAGAAAATAGGGCATGGTATTTATAGCTTTGAAAATGAGCAGAGAATAAGGCAACAAGTAAGGTTTTAACACAAACATGGAAATAATCGTAATCTGAATCAATTAACATGAGTACTTCCCTTTAATCAAGGGATTACTGCTCAAACGGTTATTAACAGGGTTAATTAAGGAAAGAAATCAGTTTGAGAAAGATTGATTTCTAACCATATAGGGGATATTGAAAGTATATGGTAAATAATTGAGTTTAAGTACAAAATATACTTAATTGAGGAAAGGATTTAAGGTAAAACATCGCAGTGATTAAAGGAAGAGAATCAATCAATTTAAAGAAATGAGTAAAAAACTAGGGTTTATAAGGGAGCCTTTTGCAATCAGTAATAACATTGAGGAAATCAAGATCAATCAAGAAAGAATCATGATTCTACACTTCAACATATAAATAGCAAGGAATGAACAAGCATATTAGACATGCAGGGTCGAACATATTGACAAAAAGGAGCAAATTAAACATACAGTAGTAGCAGGATTAAGCTAGGATTCAGTAGTAAAAGAAACCTACTCGAAGCACAGTAGTCAACAAGGTCAAGTAGTCACATAGAATCAAAAGTGAAGAAAACATAGTAACAGGCAAATGAGATCAACACACAGAAATAGGAAAAATCTTTAAACCCATAGCAATAAGTGAAGAAAAGATTTATAAGGAATTAGGGTTTTGACAGAGCCGAGTTTAAAATGGTAAGAACTCAGAATCAGATAAGTCAAACAAGGAAAAGGATTCAAACACAAAGAACTTAATCGAACCAAATATTCATACAAAACATATAAAGACTCAGAACTCAGATAAAACCAAAAACACCTAGGGTTTTCAAGATGCTGAATCAAGTATAAGAAAAGCATAATCAAATCGTTTTAACATAGTAAAATCATAAACAACACTAAAATCAGAGAAGAGATTTTTTAAAAAAAGTTTAAGAAAAACCCTAATCGTTGAAAACGAGAAGTCGCTTTGAAAAATCGGATAAAACTTAAGGAAAACACTTAAGAGGTTTGTAACACACACCGATCTAAGATAGATCTGAAAGAAAATTAAAAGACCTTAAAGGTTAGGGTTTCAGAGAACCCAGAAAAGTGAGAAAGACTTTGAAAAGTTACCGATCTAGCCAGAAAAGCCATGTATCTAACTCGAATGGTCATGGGTGGCCGGAAAAAGCCCAGAGATAGAGGTTGAGAAAGGACTAGACCATATCCCTTTGATATCTGTCCATGAAATCACGAAAACAAACACCCATGAGTCATAGGAGATCGGTACACCTCTTAAACAACCATGGGAGTCCAGGAATAGGTAGGGATTGAAAGGAATTATGCTTGAATTGGGTGGCGATGGCTAGGGTTTAGGTGAAGTTGCAGAGAGAGTTTGAGAGGAGGGGATTCAAGGGAGGCGGATTGTAACAAATAAGAGGGTTTTGAGGGTCATTTGGGATTAATTAAGGTAAGGTGTAATGGTGGCCGTTGATCTAAATGATCAACGACCTAGATCAAAAGGAGTAGGCGGGGATTCATGTTTGGGTAGGATTTAATTGGGTAAGGGTCGGGTTAAAATTAAGATTGGGCTGGGGGAATTGGGGTCCGATTTGGGCTAGAATTGAAATACAAAAGAGGCTGTTATTTAAATAGCCAGTTTTTCCCTTTTAATTTTATAAAAAATAATAAATTTTTCGGAAAACCAATTTAAAGAAATGATTTATAATACATAATTAACAAAATAAAAAATAGAAGACTCAATTTTATGAATACAAAACATAATTAAACCTTAAAACGACTAACATTATAATTATATGCAATTTAGCTTTAAAAGTACGAAATAAAATTGTAAACATGAGTAAAAATTACCTTAGCCATATTTTGGCATAAATATAAAAATCCAATAGATGGATTATAAAAAATAATGATTTTGGAAATAATTATTGGGATTTTATGGATAAAAAGGGAGAAAATAAATTAATTTAAAACCTTAAAAAAATATGAAAAAATAATAAAACATTTGGACATGCTTATATATGCATATATATATATATATATATATATATATATATATATATATATATATATATATATATATATATATATATATATATATATACTATTTTGAAGGTATTTTGTATATTGAAAATATATAGGGAAAAATTGGGTATCAACAACTGCCCCTCCTTAGCCGGGAAGGATGAAGGAGTTGTCGGGTAAAGATATGATTTCCAATATTGATCGAGCGAAATGGTTTGAAGAGGTTTAGGCCGCACCTTGGCTTTTGAGCTGCCTACAAATCTCTGGTTCTACAGAAATCAAGCCGTATGTAGCTTAGGATCCATCAGCGGAGTATACCGATGAAGTCATTTCAAGAACGGGCACAACATCTAGGGCTGAGTGAGTGAACGGTTTATGGGAATGGTTAGGTTTGATATGGCTGAGGGAAACTGGAGCAAGATTGCTCCTACTAGGATAGCTGTTGCTCACTGGGTTACCTGCCAATAAACGATATAAGAATATATTGCATAATTTAAACATGATGCAAATTCCCGTTGGACCATGAATGTTGTCTTCGGACGATGAGGATGATGTCCTGGGCCATGAAGCGTATGATAAGGGATTCGTAGTCCATGAAATGATATTCTCGGGCTGTGAGGATGGTGCCTTCGAACCATGACGCCTTTGAATAATGATATGTAAAAGATTGAAAGAGATTCTAAGGCCATGGCATGGTGTTCTCGGGCTATGAAGATGATGCCTCCAAACGATGACGCCTTCGGATTTAGCCCATGAAAGATGCCGTACAATGGTGTGGACAAGACAGAGCTTAGTCTTGCGAATTGAAGGGCAGATCTTAGCCCGTAAGAAAAGCAAAATAAATAGTGCTTAATTTCAAAGAAAAATGGGAGGTAGATCTTAGCCTTGGAAGGCAGAATGATAGCCTTTTGCAAAGATGAGAATGCAGACGGAGGTAGAGCTTAACCTTAGAAGGTAGAATTGTAGCCTTATGCAGATTAGAAGGCAGAATAGTAGCCTTATGCAAGGACGCAAATGCAGATGGAGGTGGAGCTTAACCTCAGAAGGCAGAAAGGTAGCCTTATGTAATACAAGAATGTAGATGGAGACAACGTTTCGTCTCAGAAGGCAGAATGGTAGCCTTATGCAGATTGGAAGGCAGAATAGTAGCCTTATGCAATGCGGATGCATATGGAGACAAAGTTTAGTCTCGGGAGGCAGAATGGTAGCCTTGTTCAGATTGGGAGGCTGAATAGTAGCCCTATGCAAGAAATAGAATAACCAATGGCAGTAGAGTTTTCTTAGCTGGTAGCAGATTGCGGCGTTGTAATTACTGGGAACATTGTGATTGCGGAGCATTACTTGTGCGTGTTGATAGCAAATGTTGGCAAGTGAAACAGTTCTGAGAGTCGTATTTTGAGCAATGTTTGTCCCAAGGGCGTACGGTATGTTTTAATGATTTTGCAATCCTAGTGCCTGCATCCAAAGAAAAATCGTGAGTTTTGTAAGGGGGAAGGTTAGTTTGTATCCTCGCTGGCTTTGCTTGACTTGTTCGGCTTCGATCTGGCGTTACTATCTGTATCATTGGGGTAGCGCTGCTAAACAAGTAGTTTCAACAATAAACATGCATGATTTGTTTTGTAAAAGCATGACATAAATTAAAAAATAGCTTTTTAGATGAACCGGCGACTGTTACGTGGTTCAGGACATTACAACCTCTCTTGCTACGAAATTTTGAGGGTCCTCCTCAAAATTCTGCCCCAGTTTAATGAGTTGATGTTTCTGACTGTTTCTTGCACGACAATCGGCTAAAATTACTTCGGAATTTTGAGGGTCCTCCTCAAAATTCTACCCCAGTTTCCAATTGCGGGGGAAATGAAATTTTTATTGAATTGTGACTGAACCCATAGGGCTGCCTATGTATCCCTTCTTAAACGGGAATCAGGTCAAGTGTAGTTCAATTTACATCATATTAGGAAAGTATAGGATTATACATAGTAACACTTGACTGCATCTGAATTGATCGGCCTTGGCTAGACTTCTCCGTTCATTTTTGCAAGTATGAGGGCTCCTCCTGTTAAAACTCGGTGAACTATGTATGGACCCTGCCAGTTTTGAGAGAACATCCCCTTGGCTTCGTCTTGATGCGGGAAAATTTTCTTTAACTCCAGTTGGCCCGGTGTGAACTATCTTTGTTTAACTTTCTTGTTGAAGTCTCTGGACATTGTGTTATGATAGAGTTGACCATGGAAAACTGCATTCATTCTTTTTCCGTCTATGAGGGCTAGTTGCTCATAACGAATTTTTATCCACTCCGCGTTGTCGATCTCAACTTACTTGTATGATCCTTAGGGAAGGAATTTCTATCTCAGCGGGAATGACAGCCTCTGTACCATAAACCAGAAGGGGTTGCCTCGGTTGATGTGTGGATTGTGGTGCAATACCCCAACAGAGTAAATGATAACTTTTCGTGCCACTATTTATGCTTCTCTATCGTTTTCTTTAATATCTTCTTGATATTCTTGTCGGCAGCTTCTACAGCTCCATTCATTTGAGGCCTGTAGGCCGTGGAATTCTTGTGTCTGATCTTGAAAGTTTCGTGCATGGCTTTCATCAAGTTGCCGTTGAGGTTGGAGCCATTATCAGTAATGATTGATTCTGGAATCCCGTATCGACAAACAAAACGGTCGCGGACAAAGTCTACCATGACTTTCTTAGTCACTGCTCTGTAAGATGATTCTTCTACCCACTTGGTGAAATAGTCTATGGCTACCAGGATAAATCTGTGTCCATTGGAAGCGGCAGGCTAGATTGGTCCAATAACATCTATCCCCCAAGCGGCTAACGACCATGGTGAGCTTGTCGCATTAAGCTTATTTGGAGGTACCTTTATCATGATTGCATGTATCTGACAGTGGTGGCATTTTTGGACATGCTGGATGCAGTTCGTTTTCATGGTCATCCAAAAGTAACCAGCCCGAAGTATCTTCTTTGCTAAGACAAAACCGTTCATATATGGACCGTAAGTCCCAGCATGAAGTTCCTTTAGTAGCCTGGATGCTTCCTTTGCATCGACATACCTTAATAATCCCAAATCAGGAGTCCTCCTATTTAGGATTCCTTCTCTATGAAAGAAGTTTTTAGACAATCTCCGAAGTGTGCGTTTCTGAGTAGGATTTGCAGGCTTTGGGTGCTCTCCTTTTGCAAAATATTCCTTGATATCATGAAACCAAGGCTTTCCATCTGCTTCTTCTTCAACATGGGCACAATAAGCTGGCTGATCATGGATCTTTACTAGAATGGGATCAATGAAAATTTTGTCTGGATGGTGTATCATAGATGACAGGGTATCTAATGCATCGACGAACTCATCTGGGAACATGTTGGAATTTCGTCTTCGTGAACTTTTTCCTCAATTCCTGTACATGATTCAGATACGGGAGTATCTTGGAGTTCTTGGTTGCCCATTCTTATCGTACCGGATGTATAAGTAAGTCTGAATCACCAATTACTAGCAGCTCTTGTACATTCATGTCAATGGCCATTTTGAGTCCTAAGATGCAAGCTTCATACTCGGCCAAATTGTTGGTACATGGGAACCTGAGTTTGGCAGACACCGGATAGTGCTGACCAGTTTCTGATACTAGGACTGCTCCTATGCCAACTCCTTTGAAATTTGCTGCTCCATCGAAGAACATTCTCCAACCGTCATAGGGTTCTGCAATGTCTTCTCTTATGAATAATACCTCTTCATCAGGAAAGTACGTTTTTAGGGGTTCGTATTCTCCATCAATGGGATTTTCAGTAAGGTGGTCCGCTAGTGCTTGTCTCTTTACCGCTTTCTGAGTTACGTAAACAATGTCGAACTTACTCAATAGGATTTGCCACTTTGCTAGCTTGCTAGTGGGAATGGGCTTCTAAAATATATACTTCAAAGGATCCATCCTTGATATGAGATATGTAGTATAGGCACAGAAGTAATGTCTCAACTTCTGAGCTACCCAAGTCAAAGCACAACAGGTGTGTTCCAATAGAGAGTACCGGGCCTCGTACGGGGTGAACTTCTTATTGAGATAATAAATGACTTGCTACTTCCTCCCCGTTTCATCATGTTACCCTAGAACGCAACCGAAAGCTCTATCTAACACTGCAAGGTAGAGTAATAAGGGTCTACCTAGCTCGGGCAAGACTCAGACTGGCGGTGTTGATAAGTATTCCTTGATTCTATTGAAGGCCTTTTGGCAGTCATCGGTCCATTTGGTAGCGGCGTCCTTCTTTAACATCTTAAAGATTGGCTCATAGATAACTGTAGACTGTGCTATGAATTGGCTGATGTAGTTAAGCTTTCCCAAAAAACTCATCACATCCTTTTTGTTCTTTGGAGGTGGTAGTTCCTGAATAGCTTTGACTTTCGACGTATCAAGTTGTATCCCTCGGTGGCTCACAATATACCCAAGTAATTTCCCTATAGGTACCCCGAATGTACACTTTGCGGGGTTTAGTTTTAAGTTGTATCTCCGCAATCTATTGAAGAACTTCCTCAGATCTTCCATGTGGTCTGTGGCCTTCTTGGATTTGATGATAATATCATCTACATATACCTCTATCTCCTTGTGTATCATATCATGGAATATGGTAGTCATGGCCCTCATGTAGGTGGCCCCTGCGTTCTTCAGGTCGAATGGCATCATCTTGTAGCAGTACATTCCCCATGGCGTAATGAAAGCCGTTTTCTCAGCATCTTCCTCATCCATCCAGATATGATGATAACCAGCGAAGCAATCTACAAATGGCTGTAGCTCATGCTTGGCGTAATTGTCAATCAGGATGTGTATATTTGGCAAAGGGAAGTCGTCTTACGGACTGGCCCGATTGAGATCCCGGTAGTCAACATAGACTCTGGCCTTCCTATCCTTTTTTGGCACTAGCATGATGTTGGCTAACCATGTCGGGTACTCCACTACCCTAAGAACCTTAGTGTTGACCTACTTGGTGACTTCTTCCTTGATTTTCAAACTCATATCAGGTTTGAACTTTTTGAGCTTCTGTTTTACTGGTGGACACATTGGATCGGTTGGCAGTTTGTGAGCTACAATAGACGTACTCAGACCAGTCATGTCATCATACGACCAGGCAAATATGTCCTCATACTCTTTTAGGAATTCTGTATACTCTTTCTTCTCTGATGGCGATAGGTGAATGTTGATTTGTGTTTCCTTGATGTTTTCTGTATCTCCCAGGTTGACAATTTCGGTCTCGTCCAGGTTGGACTTAGGTCTGTTCTCAATGGTCTCAACTTCTTTGACAATCTCATTAGGTATGTCATCTTCCTCTGAATCAATGTTCGTTTGTTACGTTGCCTCATTGCATGTCACAGTCGTTGGTTCATCAAGACAAGTAATAGTAATACTGTATAAGTAAAGAAATGAGAGAAACGATAGTACTAAGTGTTAATCCATAAGAAAAGTCAAAATGATTTGATAAATTTCCTAACTATTTTGAACATTGAAGATCTTATCGCGGGAATTAAAAATGCGAAAAGAAAATCATATAGTAAAAACAATGGATAATGCTTGTTTTAGCCTTGCTACCCCGAAGCATGCCGGGCTTTGGTTGTCCTGATGGTCCAATTCTTGAGATAGGCCCCTCTGCTCATGGCCTGTATGGAAGGGCCTTCCTCCCCCTCCTCCTCGAGAACAACACAACAGTCCATGTCATTGTCTTCTAGGAACAAGTTCTTCACTACTGCCAGTGCTTCTTCTTCATCTGACCCATAAACAATGTCGGCATGTTGGAAAGTCTGCTCCAGACGCGGTATTGGCTGCTCCAGTGGATAGTAAGGACCGTACCATGGTGGCGACCAGTTGTTGAATTCTTCCCCGGTGTAATCATATCCTAAACCAAAGTTAGTGCCACGCTTCTTGAGTTTTATGGGCTTAAAGATTCATTGGAGGTTCTTGCTGAGCCCCTTGCCAGGTTTGTACCCACTCCAATTCAGTATACTCTCTATTTTGCTATCCCACCATTTGTCTTTGTCGGTAGCATTGACTCGTTCAATGTGGTAGTATCTGGAGCGGGTTCCTTTGTCACAATAATCTTGTTATCAATCAAGGACTGTATCTTTTCTTTCAAAGAGCGACATTCATCGATGGTGTACCCTTTCATTCCGGAGTGGTATGCACAGGACTTGTTTGGGTTAACCCACTGAGAAGGATTCTCAGGGGTTGCAGCAGAGATGGGGGTGACATAACCAATATCTTTGAGCCTCTTATATAGCTGGTCAATGGGTTCAGCGATGGCAGTATATTGTTTTGGAGGTCTACGATCAAAGTTGGGTCGAGGTCTAGGAAACTTTGGCGTGCATGGGGTGATTGATAGTGGGGTGGTTGAGCATTATATGTTTGGTAGACATGAGCGGGTTGCGAGTGTCTGGGTGAAGTAGGTTGGTATTAAGAGGTGGAGGTGACTGATAAGTTGGTGGAGGAGCTTGGTATGAGGGTGAGGGTGCTTGGTAATTTAGAGTTGGCTGATATGTGAGTGGAGGTGTTGGGTAAGTTTGGTATTTGAGAGGAGATTTGGTCCTTTGTGCAACCATCATGACCCCTACGTCCCTTTTTTTGGACATACCCCCGGACTGTAAAGCCTTATTTGTAGCTTCCAAGGCTTCGAAATTTGTAACCATACCGCTTTTAATACCTTCTTCGATTCTTTCACCCATCTTGATAATGTCGGAGAACTTGTGGTTCTCAATCATCATCAGCCGTTCATAGTACTGTGGGTCCTGAGCCCGGACAAAGAACTTGTTCATCTGTTCCTCTTCTAAGGTAGGTCTGACCTTAGCAGCTTTGGACCTCTAACGAGTAGCATACTCGCGAAATGTCTCCGTGGGCTTCTTCTTCAAATTCTGAATATAGAACACGTCTAGTGCGTTCTCTATATTAAACCTGAATCTATCCATAAAGTCAGATGCCATGCCTACCCAGCTTGACCATTTCTTGGGATCTTGGCTAATGTACCAAGATAACGTATCCCCCTTCAAACTCCTCATGAACAGCTTCATGCGGATCCTTTCATGCTTCCCTACTCCAACCATCCTGTCGCAGTATGTCCTCAAATGGACCCTTGGATCACTCGTACCATCAAACATCTCGAACTTAGGAGGTTTGTACCCCTCCGGCAGTTCGACATCAGGATGTATGCAGAGGTCATCATAGTTTAACCCCTCAATTCCTTTGCTTCCCTCAATGCCTTGGATCCAGCTGGTCAGTTTCTTAAGCACCTCGGCCAAGTTCTTGATAAGTAAGTCCTTTTCGTCAGACTCAGGTGTGCATGGGATAGGTTGGGTGGTGTGTGGCATGGTCTCCACATATATGGGATTGTTATGGTGGCCTGGTGTATTGGTGTGGAAATGGTCATTTGTGGAGTTCTAAGGTTTTGGGATGAGTAGTGGAGTGTTGTTTGAGGTATGGCAGGTGTTGCATTGGTTCTTTGGTGGAGCTGCATGATGGTGAGGTGGGAAACGATTCTGCTGTTTCGGGATATTTTGAGGAGGTATAGTGTTTTGAGTGTTGGGGAAGTTGATATCTGGGGTGCTGAAGGAAAATGATAGGCTTGCTAGATTCCGAACTTGATCGAGCTCTTCTTGAAATTTTAGCAGTTCTGTTCCAATTGGGACATGTTCTCATTAGGAACCCGAATACCATGACCATCAGTGGCCTCTACCCGTTCAGCTATGTTCTCCTTCCCGATGTTGTTTAAATCTTCCATCTTGCCTTTATTCTTGCCTTAAATAGGACTGAGAGGAGGAGTGGGTGGAGGGCCCTTGGATCTTGTGAAATAAGATGATGATGCCAGAGTGCACGAACTAACCTTTGGGGAAGGGAATAATAAAAGAAAACAAAATAAAAACAAAAGGTAATCAAGTCAGTGAGGATTTAAAAAAAGTATTGCAACATTTAAACACATAGTGCGGGAATGTAAAATGGGTCCTAATTTGGGGAACCTCTTTGTGCCTGAGGTAGGCCTAGCGACAAATTGATTTGGAGAACTTAGAATGCTAAATGCTTCATTTTGTTGATAGAAATAGATGAATCCCAAAAGGACACTAAATAAACAAGAAATAAAGGTCACTAATGGCCATTGGCCTTATTACATTTATAAAAGGAAAAGGTAAACTCCTATCTACTTGGTCCCAGAAGGACCTTCCCTAGATTCGGCATCCTTGGCTCCGTCGAACAGCTTCCCCAACATGCGAAGTCCCAGCAACAGGTATGTTCTGGCCAGATGTTCGCCTTCGGTCCCTTCAGTATTTTGACAATCTTCGACCCTCTTGGGAAATTTTCTCTCCAGTTCTACTATGCCTCTCTCCAAGTATCCTAGCCGTTTGTTGGCATTGACAGCCATGTCTTTTCATTCCTCAATCAGCTTCTAGTTGGACTCTTGTATCGCGGTGTTCGCTTTCGTGCTCACAAATCCTTTTGCGTAGTTGGTTGTACTTGACCTGCGCCTCGGCCTTTTCATCTATAATCCTGTGACCTCAAGCAAACCCTGGCTGGCGCATACCATCATGATTGACTTCTAACCAACCTGAGTAGAAAGGAGCACATCCAACATGATACCTTTCTGGCTCGATGGTATCTTTCCCCATTATGATCTTGCTGTGCGCCACATATGCTGAGCTTGGCACTTGTAGGGACTATCATTATTTTGGAAGTCAGCTCGGAAATGACTCATCTTGTCGACCTTGGGTATAATTTGCTTCCTACCAGCTTGCCTCATAACTCGGAGAGGGACGTAAGGGTCTGTTCCTTTCAGACCAATCAATATCAGTAAAGGTGCATCTCTAGATTGGGCGATGAACTCCTCGGTCGGAAACCACTCGAACATCAATTGAACCCGTTCTTCAGTCAGATTATCAAATAGCTCAACCCATCCTTTAGCATTCTCAAGCTGAGCGAACATATCAGGGATGTAATTCATTTGCTTTAGATGATGGAAAGCGATGTGATTATCCCAGTCCCTTCGCTGAATCTCTTTTCGGTATTCGCCCTTTTGGAGATGTTCCATGAGCCAGAGTTGAAGTAATAAAGTGTAGCCTTCGAAGTGTTTCGCTCCTCGTTGACACTTCCCCAAGGCTTGGTATATGTCTGCAATGATCATGGGCATGATGCTGAATGGCTGTCCACCAATCCCCTCCATTAGGGTCTTAGTTACCATAGCCAGCCTGGTATGGATTCTCTCTTTCTTCATCGGAAACACGATCAACCCCAGGAAACAAAACATGAAGGCGAAAACCCTTCGATGGATGTGTCCCAAGGATGTGATGGTAAACTCGTCAGGGTAGGTATGGTAGGATTTCCTGTGACCATACCTTTCATACAAGTAGTCAAAAGGGATATATGATTCCTTCAGGAATGTCAATTCTGTATTCTTCTTCAAACCCATCATCTTGAGGAAACCCCTGCCTTTGCGATTCTCATGCATTAGCAAACTAGGAGTTTCCCACACTAGACCGGCCAGTCCTTCTATTTCCTTTAGCAAAGGTGTCATTTTAATGTCCCCAAAGCGAAACACGACCCTTTCGCAATCCCAAAACAATGTAGCAGCTTTATGATCATGTTGTTATGTTGGATCTACAAGAGGGATGGTAGGTTTCCCAGATATTTTTTGACGAGAGTTTGGTCATTAGAGTGCAAATCTTTCCACCAGCTCAGCAACCTCGGGTGGATGTTAATGACCATGCTGAATCTGGGGACTTCGTGCCTCATATTTATGCAAGGAAAATAAGGTTAGGCTCTTACCCCCACCAAACCCGACTATTTAATATCAACAATTAGCACGAAGCATTTAGTTCTCAAAATAAATGCACAGAATGTGGTGATGTCCGTTTGGGTTTAGGGAAACCCAGTTCTCACGACCCAACCCCCGATCCGGTCGTGATGGCGCCTCTCGTGAAGACAAGGCCAGCCAACTAACCCATTTCGCCTTTTTAGAATAGTTAATATTAATAAACAGTTTTAGCATAATTAAATAACCACAGTATAAATAGAAGATTTCTTTATTAAGTGCGGAATACAACCCAAACATAGCCCAAACTGGGGTGTCACAAGTCACGAGCATCTATTAGAGTATAAATACAACTGCAAGGCCTGAAACATATAAAATAGGACTGATAAAAAAAAGGAAGAAATACAGTGCTAGGAACGCTGGTAGTCACCTCACTAAACTCCGATAACTTAGCCACCTACCAGCTCAAAACCCGCTACCGAGTGAACAAATACCTGCATCTTCATACGAGGTGCAGGGAGTAAAGTGAGTACTCTAACTCAGTGAGTAATAAAGGTAAATAATAACTGAGTAGTAAGGAATCATGTAAAACAAACCATCATGCTGTATAGAGTAGTGTAAAACCCTTTGAGAAAAGCCGTAAAGCTGTGAAATCTTTTGAAAAACATCTTAGCTCAGTTTAAACCTCTTCTGAAGATGAATTTTTCAACAATTGCGCAAATGAATGCAAACAAATAGTGCAAATAAGCATAGAAGTCCGCCCCTTGGGCATAACACTCAATTAACGGATAATTCCAGGCAATCAGGTAGATATCACATGAAGTAGCACAAATAACAGATAACAGGCAGACAAATGAAATAATAAACACATAGAACAGTACCAGCACTGCTGCGGTGTGCAACCCGATTCATATATCACTGCGGCATGCAGCCCGGTCCATATATCGCTGCAGCGTGCAACCCGATCCATATATCTTGTCGACGGCGCTCACTGGGGGTGTGCAGACTCCGGGAGGGTCCCCTTACAGCCCAAGAGCAATATCAAGACATCTTGTGGCATCAAATATAGGCCCTCGACCTTATATCAATGTCAGTATAACACTATTGCGGCGTACATATCTCAGGCCCTCGATCTCATAATCAAATCAGTATCTCATTACTGCGGCGTGCAACCTGATCCAAAAGTATCCTCACAATACCGGCCCTCGGCCTTACTCAGTAAAAAAATCACATAAGCCACTCGGGCAATAGTAAAACATGATGCTCAGCCCAAAATGTTGTTCAAAATATCATTTCAAGTGTTAAAGCAAAATAAACTTGGCTGAGTTTTGAAAACAGTGGATAATAACATGACTGAGTTCAACTATAAAATTAAAATAGTGAGGAAATATCAACAACAAATCCCAGAAGGGTTCAAATAGCTAGAACTAGGCCCAAATTGGCATTCAGCCCAGATAATGATGATAACAATTAGTTTCTAGTTAAATACGCAGTAAAATCATCAATCGAGACGGACCAAGTCACAATCCTCAATAGTACACGACCCCACGCTCGTCGTCAAGCATGTGCCTCACCTCAATATAGCACTACGATGTGCAATCCGGGGTTTCAAACCCTCAGAGTATCATTTACAATCATTACTCACCTCGAACCGGCGAAATCTCTAGCTCGCGACGCCTTTGCCCTTCAAATTAGCCTCCACGTGCGTCGAATCT